>NC_030684.2:5051994-5183591 GCF_000004195.4 Xenopus tropicalis
ATGAGACTCAGGGCATTTTGTCCACCACTGCCATCCAAAGGCAAACGGAGTTGGTCGGCAGTGGAGGAGAAGCCCTTGTCTTCTCTGGCCCTTCCCTTCATCACATTCTCTTTATATAGTAGATTAAAAATGGATTAAACAAGAGTCAAAGATATAAAAGGTTGATATTCTCCATTTTTTGTTTTCCAAAGAAGTTCTTGCACCATCTAGAACCTGAAGAACTATATGGATACTTCGGTGCAACATCTGTCCTAGGTAGGTACCACTAACGGGGTCATGGTTTATCACATAAAAAAACCCCCACTGAAGTCTAGGGGGAAAAGAGTTACTGAGATACATTTGAGGTATTAAGTGCCATCACCGATGGCCATTATGGAAAGTGTTACTCCAGAATGTCCAGTTCTCCATTTGGATTTTCTCAGTAGCTTTTCTCAGTAGGATGTTCACGATCATTGTCTTCTTTTTCTTCTGGTCACTTCCAGTTGAGTAAGTCTTCTCATAATGGGCCAGATTCAGTTCAGTGAGAAGAGGTCATGGACAAGACTTAACTGGAGGAGAAAATACTTTTCTCCTAATTCAGTTCCAGTTTTTTCCCCCCGATAGACTTCAACAGAGATTCAATTCAGTGAGAAAAAGTTATCTCAAGGTTTATCACGTGAAAACTCATGGACAAGATTCAAATTAAGGAGAAAAAACTTTTCTCCTAATTCAGTTCCAGTTTATTTCCCATAAATTTCAATGGACTTTTCACATGATAAACCAGGAGATGAGTTTTCTGAATTGAATCACATCTCATATTGAACGTCCTCCATGGGTTTTCACGTGATAAACCTTGAGATAACTTTTTCTCACTGAATTGAATCTCTATTGAAGTCTTTGGGAAAAAAACTGTAACTGAATTAAGAGAGAAGTATTTTCTCCTCAGGTTGAGTCTTGTCCATGACCTTTTCTCACTGAACTGAATCTGGCCCATTATGAGAAGACTTATTTAACTGGAAGTGACAAGAAGAAAAAGAGGACAATGATCGTGAACATCCTACTGAGAAAGCTACTGAGAAAAACTGAGAAAAATGGAGCTGAATTAGGAGAAAAGTATTTTCTCCTCCAGTTGAGTCTATTAAGTCCAGGACCTTTTCTCACTGAACTGAATCTGGTCCATTATGAGAAGACTTATTTAACTGGAAGTGACAAGAAGAAAAAGAGGACAATGATCGTGAACATCCTACTGAGTAAAACGGAACTGAATTAGGAGAAATCTTGTCCATGAGTTTTCACGTGATAAACCTTGAGATAACTTTTTCTCACTGAATTGAATCTTGTAAGACTTTATTCTTCACAAAGAGTGAAAATATCAAGCTAGGTATCCCAAAAGTCAACCCATGTGGAGCTAGGCTTTACTAGCCTTACCCACTGCAGAGAAAGTCAAAGTTTATCTGGAAACAAACTATACACAACAGAGATAAAACACAAAAGACCAATAAACACAAAGAAAATGGCCTACCTGCAATAATTCAAAGCTGAACCCTTCCTTTGATCTCTCTAGAATCCAATGTGGTGGACCTGGCTGAGCTGACCTGCTCCTGTGAGTCCCCTGAGTTGCCACCCCTATGTTTAGCTTTGCGTTGCATCCTTCAGGGGACAGAGGGGACATTTGTCTTCAGGTTCCCTGTTGGTTCCGGACCCATCATTACGGAACGTGTTGTCAACACATCTCTGCAAAGGCTCAAACATTTCCCAGAGGGCTGCGGGGTTCCGGGTTTCATTCTATATCCAGACGAAACCAAAGCAGTGATCAGCTACTGTGAAGGAGAACTTGTGAGTCTACACCACAAGGCTACACCCAAATAAAACCAATACTTTATACCTCTAGGTGCCCCCAGTAATGTGCCGCTACAATAGCTAAGGTGCTTGTGATAGAAAGCTCTTTCTGGCCCTCGGTATCCCATATATTGGTTAGTAAAACGCTCCCCGTAAATGGGTCCAAGTAATAGAGTCATCAAGTGCCCCATAGATTATCCATTTGATTACATCTGGGACAGATTTTTTCTGGGGGCTGAAGGTTCCCTTGGGTTCCCTTGAAGGGTACAATTGAATAAAGTAACTCCATAGGGTATTAAGAAGGGGTTGATTTTCTTCAGTCCTTGCCATTTTCCCAGAAGCCTCCAGAACTCTTCTTCTAACCTATCTTTTGCCCCATAGCGTGGATTCATCGTCTCTGATGGACACTTGCTCTCCATACAACCGTTGAAGAAGAGGCATGAGCAAGACCACAAATCCCGAAGTTCTCATATTATCTCCAGAGTAGGGAAATCACCCCCTGCCAGTGGTGGTAAGACTTCAGCATACAAATGGCCATTATTTAAGTGTAAATAGTGGTACAAAATGAAAAAACGTTGGGTAACAATATTACTTACATTTTTTGTAGCTATTAGAGCCTTGACTATGTCGTACAGTCTCTACTCGTGCCCCAAAAAGTTTTTGACTTTGGCTAAATGTGCCTTTTCTTATTGCAGGACCAAGGCCTGCCCCTTTGCCCAACCGAATTAGCAAACGAGCAGTTGGTGGTGTGAAGCATTTGGAGCTCCTAGTGGTAGTGGGTCATGACGTCTACCAGTTCCACCAAGAGGACACTGAGCGATACGTCCTGACCAACCTTAACATTGTAAGCTATATAATAAGCCATTTAGTGGGAGGACATTCTCATTATTTCTCAGAAACACATATAATACGTATCACGTTATCAGAAGTGTTAGCTGTAGGCACCAGTAGAGCATCATTCCTGACATTGTTTTGTTTCTTATCTTTGTCACAGGGGGTTGAGTTGCTGAGAGATGTCTCACTTGGAACCGCATTCCGTGTCCATCTTGTGAAGCTAATTATCCTGACCGAACCGGAGGTAACTGCCAACAGTGGGCGTATGGTGTACGAATGCATGGGAGACAAAGTCAACAGAAGCATGGTCTATATCAGTGATGGCCAACCGGTGGCTCGAGGGGGAAACTTGTTGCTCACCGACCCCTTGGATGTTGCTCCCGGTGGCCCTAAAGCAGGTGTAGAAGTTGTAGCTGTGTGTATGTATCAGTCTGTGTATAGAACCCAATAGGGTTCACTGGTTTGTAGGTCTACATGTTGGCCTCAATGGCTTCCCCTTATCTTATTTAAGACCTTCTCTCTCTGTCCCTCTTTCGTTGTTATGTCCTGTTTAACCATTTTGTGTCCCCAGGCAGATATCCAAATTACCACCAACCTCACCTCCTCGTTGATCAGCCTTTGCAAATGGAGCCACAAGGTGAACCCTCCAGATGACTCCGACCCTCAACATGCAGACCTTGTTCTCTATGTGACCAGGTAAGGAGAACTCACTGCTGACCTAGCCCGTTCTGTGAGTATGTGATGGATATGTATTCTATTGTTCCTAATAACTGTATATGAGAATCCTTGAGGCAATGTCCAGTGGTGGCCTTAGAAATGTCCAGTGGTGGCCTTGGAAATGTCCAGTGGTGGCCTACTTAGAGATATTAGATAGACAGTAGAGCTATTAGCTACTGTTGGCTTCCAACGCCTATGCATGGAACAATTTGATCAGCTAATATGGTATTTCTTGACCAGGCAGGTCATTGCACCTCCCTGTATAGCTTCTAAACCTTTTTTGGAGAACATCTTCAACTTGTGCATGAAGTATATGGTGGACCTCAATGCACAGCACCTGTTTTTCATGCTTTTTTTCATTTCCAGATTTGATCTTGAATTACCAGATGGCAACAAACAGGTGCGAGGAGTCACCCAGCTGGGCGGGGCCTGCTCGTCTGTTTGGAGTTGCGTCATTACTGAGGACACCGGCTTTGATCTGGGAGTCACCATGGCACATGAGATTGGACACAGGTCATCACTGTATATTATATTCAGAATATTAAGAGAATTTCAGACATAAGGAACAATTTCATTTCAATTCATAATTAATTAAGATTAGATAAGAATGCTCTGGGAGAAGGGTGGGGGAGGTTTGAGTTTTTGAATTTTACCATCTCCTATTGTATAACGGCTTCAGTTTTGGAATCAACCACGACGGAACGGGGAACAGCTGCAGCAAAAGTGGGAACATCATGGCATCGGAGGGGTACCACAATAACGTCCACCTCACCTGGTCTGAATGCAGCCGGGAACAGTTCCTCAGATTCCTCAGGTAGCAACAAGAGTCTGAGTTATAGCCATCATCTTGATCATGATATTTTCCATGGGTTCTAGTACTCTAGTACTCTAGAACTCCTATCATTCTTACTTCTAGCATCACAATTATTTTATATTCCAATGGGTTGAGGGAGAATGAGGGTTAGGTGCTTCCTCTGAATATGCTTTGTTCTTCTACCTCTTGTACCTATACAGCAGCGGCATGGCAAGCTGTGTTGATGACTTGCCAGCAATGGACAGTAGTATTCCCGGCTGGAAGCCCGGTCTGTATTATGGAGCAGATGAGCAGTGTCAGATTGCCTTCGGCAGCTCTGCCCTGGCATGCACTTTCTCCAGAAATGACCTGGTAGGCAAAGCTTGTTATGACCGTTCTTTTATTCCCCCTCCCAACCATTTATTTTCCCTTAATACTTAGATGTAGTATTGTGGTCAACCCAACTTATAGGTTGACCACAATACTACCTCTTGGAGTTACGACCAGCTGCTGTATATTTTGCTTCATCTCAATTTACTTCTTAATTGAAACCACAATTGAGACCTTGGAGGTGTATCTCAGGACAGTTTTGAGGTTTAACTCTGCTGATGCAGGTAAGACACCTCTCTTCGTACAATCCTTCAGCTGGTTAGATTAAAAAATGATACGTTGAGATTTGGCTGGGGATCCATTGGAGGGACAGACCTGTACAAAGCAATGAGCTGAGGAAGTTGGCCATGAAGTTGAAGACCTACACCTCCATCTCACAGAGGAGATGGTCATAGGTTGACCACAATACTACATCTTGGAGTTACGACTTGGAATTAAACACTCCAGCTGCTGTATATTTTGCTTCATCTCCATTTACTTCTTAATTGAAACCCCAATTGAAACCTTGGAGGTGTATCTAGGGCAGTTTTCAGGTTTACCTCTGCTGAGGCAAGTAAGACACTTCTCTTCGTACAAGAATAACTCAGCTGGTTAGATTAAAAAAAATAAGTTGGGATTTGGCTGGGGATCCATTGTAGGGACAGACCTGTACAAAGCAATGAGCTCTGGAGGTTTGCCATGAAGTTGTAGACCTACACCTCCATCTCACACAGGATGCCATCAATTTTTTAGACATTACTTTGGAACGTTTGGGAGATGCCAGTGCCAGCTCAGTGCAGCCCAGAGTAATCAGTTTCACTAAGTTAGGGTTTAAATAAAGCAGTTTTATTGCTTTTAGTGTCCAGAAACTGCATTGCTACATCTCAATGAACCTTCTAATATTCTTCTCCTTCCAAGGATTCCTGCAGTGTCCTCTCATGCCACATAAACCAACACGATCGTACGAGTTGCAACAGACTTCTGGTCCCCCTTCTAGATGGCACAGAGTGTGGGGAGAACAAGGTAATACACAAGGGCAAGTTTGTAAATGTAAGATTCCCCGAACCTACTCTCATCGTTCCCTTTAGGTCAGCGGTTCTCAACCATTGGGAGTTGAACGACCCTTTCACAGGGGTCGCCTAAGACCATCGGAAAACACATATTTCTGATGGTCTTAGGAATCATTTTATGGTTGGGGGTCACCACAACATGAGGAACTGTATTAAAGGGTCGCGGCATTAGGAAGGTTGAGAACTGCTGCTTTAGGTGGCCATACACCATAAGAGCCAAACAAGCGGATCTTGCCACCGATATGCCCACCTAAGATGGGTGGTATTGGAGCCCAAGGACCAAAAGATTGAATTACAACGTCAGGAATGAGCCGATGCGACCCCTGATCCAATGGATAAATTAAACCTCCCTGATCGAAATCTGGCCAATATTAGGCCACATATTGGTCGGGTTGGCCCATCGGGGTTGCCCATACACAGGTAAATAAGCTACCGAATTGGTCTGAAGGACCTGAATTGGCAGCTGAAACCTGAAGTCCAAGACACTTGGGGGGCTCTTCGTTCAGGTTTTTTTTTACGATTTGGATTTTTTAGCACCAAAACTTGCATAAAAAAGTCATGTAGAAATCAATGGCAGATGTCCCTTCCCTGGAGGATCCGTGTTTGCTTTGGTTTTCAAAAAGTTGCAGCTTTGCAACCTTTTCACAACTTGAAGACATTGGTGGAAATGATACAGTTTTAGTAGATCTGCCCCAAAGAGAAGAACATTGAGCAGAATTGAATGGTGGTTCCTTCAGTAATGGTGGGGCCTTGACGACTTGGAAAACATGGTTAGATCTTCTCTAAACACATTTTTCTGTTTTAGTGGTGCCACAAGGGCCGTTGCAGTTCACTCGAAGAGCTGAATCCGGTTTCCGTAGTGCACGGAGGATGGTCCAGTTGGGGGTCTTTCTCCTCATGTTCCCGCAGCTGTGGTGGGGGAGTCGTGATGAGGAAAAGGCAGTGTAACAACCCTAGGTTAGATCTCTGCACTGACATTGGTTTTTTTTGTTATTGTCCAAATACTATGACTGATTTTATTTGAGAAGACCTTCTACTTTTACGACAGACCTGCATTTGGTGGACGCGCCTGTGAGGGATCCAATCTACAGGCTGAAATGTGTAACACTCAGGTAGATTATGAGTTCCTGCCCTAGGTCATTCCCCCTTTCTTCTCTCTATATATTTATAGATACTGTTTATATTATCAGGTCTGTAGCAGCACCCAGATCGGTTTCATGAATGAGCAATGTTCTGATACAGACACCAAACCTCTCTATCTCAGCCCAGGAATTCCAAGTTTTTACAAGTGGACCTCAGCCGTTGGCTTTGTCGATGGTAAGAATGAGATCTGGTTTTAAAACCCATCGGAAGCACAGGAAAAGGTCTAGAAACAGTTTCAGGGGCATTGGATCTTCTTTCCATTTAGCTTTATTTCATTGCTACGTTCTACATCCCTCAGGGAAAGCGCTGTGTCAATACATGTGTCGAGCCCAGGGGAAGAGTTTCATCGTAGCACGAGGGAAGAGTTTTTTGGATGGGACCCGGTGTGAGACAAATAAGGAGGCCAATGCTAAGTTGGGTCTCTGTGTAGCTGGCAGTTGCAGGGTAAGGTTCCATATTGGAGAGGAATAACATGCCTGAGGAGCATGGAGCTACTGTAGAAGTAGCCATCACCACACATGATCCAACTGTGTCCATAAGGTTTCTCAAGGTAATCAGAAAGAATGAGGTACCCCATTTCTTTCCAGGTCTTTGGCTGTGATGGAGTGATGGGATCTGGGATGGTGAAGGATCAATGTGGTGTGTGTGGAGGAGATAACAGCACGTGCAATAGAATCCATGGCTCTTTCTCTGAAGGGAAAGCCGGAGGTAAGTTAGAGTTCCATCCATAGAGTTGGATTCGAGACATAAGTTTCACCATCACATTGAGGACTTTTCCATTAATCCAACACAGGTGGTGGTCCATGTAGATAATGAACTTGGCAGTATGACATAGACCAGCTTATAAACCTACCATGTCTCTTTCTTTTGCAGAGTATGTCTCCTTCTTGACTCTTCCACCAGGCTCCACATCTTTAAAAGTGACAAATCAAAAGCCCGTTTTTACGCATTTGGGTGAGCCTTCTGTTGACGTGCTACAGAGCTAACAAAGTAACACATGAATGTCTAGATATGAAGGCATCTTCCAGAGTATTGCCAAAGGTCTTCCAAGCCAATTAGATCAGCCATTGTTAATACGATGTGTTTGGTTTTATCACCCAGGGATTAAGGTGAACGATGAGTACTTGGTAGCGGGAAAGGGAAGTATTTCTCTCAATGTAACCTACCCATCAGTCCTAGAGGACCAGACAATAGAATACCGGTTGTTTCTGAATGCAGACAAGCTTCCACATCTGGAGCAAATCCATATAGAGGGTCCCACCACAAAAGAACTTGAGATACAGGTGAAGAATGAAAAAAAATTTTGTTTTTCCTTTAGGGGCACCTAAATAAGGAGAGTACTAGATGGTAGGCGTGGCTTTTCTTGGGGTTATGTAAGATTTTTCCCTCAAACCTAAGATACCTTGGGGTAATGTAGGCATGCCTTGGTCTAGAACAGTGGTTCTCAACCTTCTAATGACCCTTTAATACAGTTCCTCATGTTGTGGGGACCCCCAACCATAAAATTATTCCTAAGACCGTCGGAAATATTTGTTTTCCGATGGTCTTAGGTGACCCCTGTGAAAGTGCCCCCCAAAGGGGTCCTGACCCACAGGTTGAGAACTGCTGACGTAGATGGTGGAGTGCATGAAAATGGAAGGTCCTTGCTAGAAGTTGGACTTGTGACCTTCCTGGCCCTGGAGGTACCACTTTGGCCTGATCCTGCCTACCAGACAGTATTGTTACTGAACCAGCTCCATTGAACTTGGGCTAGCTTGTAGCCAAACTGATGAGGAGAAGGCTCTCCAATGGCGATGTCCACGTAGAGCAGTGGTTCTCAACCTTCCTAATGCCGCAAGCCTTTAATACAGTTCCTCGTGTTGTGGTGACCCCCAACCATAAAATTATTCCTAAGACTATCGGAAATATGTGTTTTCCAATGGTCTTAGGTGACCCCTGTGAAAGGGTCATTCGACCCCCAAGTTGAGAACCGCTGGTCTAGTAACTCATAGCAACTAATCAGTGGGTTAAAAATGAATGTAAACATGGGAGCTGATCTTACTGGAAATTATAACGAGGCAACTTGCCACTTACTGTTTTGGTCAGGTTTACAGGAAATATGGCCAGGAATATGGAGATGCTACAAACCCCGACATCATTTATAGTTACCATATACCCAAGAAGGACATAGAATATAAATGGTTCCCTGTGCCAGGACCCTGTTCAGCAAGCTGTGATGGGGGTGAGTAGAAAAAGGACTTCAGGAGACTGTAACATAGGGCTGACGAAGATATTGAGATTATTGTTTCCTTTCCATAGGTTTTCACTTGGTGTCTTACGAATGTTCCGAACATGATCTGAACCAGTTGGTCCAATCCAGCCTCTGCAATGATTCTGCACGCCCGTCTTCATTCCATGAACCATGTGGCATAGATCCATGTCCTCCTAGGTTTGTTGATGTCCTCCTAGGTTTGTTGATGTCCGCCTAGGTTTGTTGATGTCCTCCTAGGTTTGTTGATGTCCTCCTAGGATTGTTGATGTTCTCCTAGGTTTGTTGATGTCCTCCTAGGTTTGTTGATGTCCTCCTAGGTTTGTTGATGTCCTCCTAGGATTATTGATGTCCTCCTAGGTTTGTTGATGTCCTCCAAGGTTTGTTGATGTCCTCCTAGGATTGTTGATGTCCTCCTAGGTTTGTTGATGTCCTCCTAGGTTTGTTGATACTAAAGCTGTCCATAATGCACCAACAGAAAGTTTTGTATGATATTCAGACCATATGTGAGCTCTAAATGATCAGTCCTTTAGCTGGACAGGTTTGAAAATTTTGGTCGGATAAGTATAAAATCCGCACAATAGGAAGTCACTTTCCTACGATTGGTGCCTGCCAACTATTTCATGTTAAGAACATCCTCCCGTTTGTAGTTTTTGGGGCTTTACCCTGCAATTTCAGGCTGAATGATCATTGCATTTAAACTTAGGATCGATATCTGAACGTTCGGCAGAAGAAGACTAAACTCTGAAGATGTATGGCCAGCTCAAGTTGGGCAATAGCTCCAGCAGGAGTAATATAAGGGTTCTCTGAGCAGAAGACATCTGGGAAGTATTGTGCTCCTAGTTGCTCCTCATACTTAACTGTTTTAGGGTAGGCAGTAGATATCAGATCATGTGGTAAGTGGGCTTTGTTAAACCTGGTCACATGTAGCAAAGGGGGCTCACAAACTTATAAGCTTTACATACTGCCCTTGTGTTTTGTTTCCATCTGACCTTCTCAATCCCTACATTTCTTTGATCTTGGCTCTTCTGTAGGTGGGATGTGAAGGAAAGTTCCCCATGCACAGTGTCCTGTGGTGGTGGGGTGGTTCTAAGAACTCTACATTGTGTTCAAATGCAACAAGGCATTGAGACCATTCTATTTGATGCCTACTGCGACCACTCAACCCGTCCAGAAGCCTTTGTTGCCTGTGGCTTAGAACCCTGTCCTGCCAGGTATCACAAGCCACCGCGATTTACCAAAATCACAATAAAGCAAAGCTATTTACACTATAATGAGGTAATTTTGTGCGTAGATGGGAAGCGTCGGAGGCTGGTCTCTGCCCGGTGGTGTGTGGCTCAGGTCTGGCTTTGAGAAATGTCTCCTGTGTTCAGTCTCATGCTGGATTGGAAGTTGCGGTGGAAGAATCAAACTGTTTAGGTCAAGAAAAGCCAACGACTCAGGTGGAATGCGTAGTCAGTGTGTGTCCTGTCGGCTGGGACATGGTGAGTATCCAACAATTTGTGGTCAATAACATCCAGTGGACCAATAGACAAGGATGACCTACAATGTTGCCTGTATAGCAGATGGACTCTTCATTGAGGTTGAGTGAACGTTCCTCTCGTGAAGAAACTGCTGAGAAACATACAGAAGTCTACGTGTGGAGCCCACGGGTCGGACCATGCTCAGTGAGCTGTGGAACAGGTGGACATCCCTCTCCTCTCTGGTGTAACCTCTTTATGGCCATATTATATAGATATTATATATATTATTATACTATTTTTTCCAGGAATATCTGAGCTTAGCTACATCTGTGTGGATTTCTACACCAAGACTGAAACCGCGGAGGAGAACTGCAACCAAACTCTGAAGCCAGAACCACGGCCAAACGTCTGCAACCTTGGAACGTGCCCACCGCTGTAATTACCTTCTCAGTTTTGGGGCGTTTGCTATATAAATATATTTTGAAAGGGGTCCATTTGTCTGGAAATGAGCTCATTTTTTCACAATCTCTAGGTGGGAAGTGAAGGAGCTCGGTCCATGTCCCGTGACCTGTGGAGGAGCAACGATTCCACTCGCTGTGATCTGTGTTAGGAGAGATGGAAATATCTCCTATTCCCTTCCTCACTCCAAGTGCAGCCGAATCCCTCGTCCCCGTGCCAGCAAACCTTGTGGGATGGAACCCTGCCCAGTCCGGTAAGAGTTGGGGAGCATGTTCCTGGGGGTGCCACCAAAACTTACCTCCAACCCAACAATTCAAAAATAAGCATTGAGGCCACTTGAGCAATATCCAATGGGTTGGTGAGCAACATGTTGCTTCTGAGCCACTGGTTGGTGATCACTTACCTAAAGTATTTACCAGCTATTTGGGCAAAACAGTAAACATCTCTCATTGTCTCATTGACTCGTTAAACAGCTCTCAGTGCCTCATTGACTCATTAAGCATCTCTCATTATGGGTCATTTATCAACACCGGGCAAATTTGCCCATGGCCAGTAACCTATGGCAACCAATCAAATTGTTGCATTCATTGTTCTACATGCAGCTGGATGAAAAAAGGCAATCACTGATTGGTTGCTATGAGTCACTGCCATGGGCAAATTTGCCCAGTGTTAATAAATGAGCCCCATTCTCATTAAACATCTCTCATTGTCTCATTGACTCATTAAGCATCTCTCATTGTCTCATTGACTCATTAAACATCTCTCATTGACTCATTAAACATCTCTCACTGTCTCATTGACTCATTAAACACCTCTCATTGTCTCATTGACTCATTAAACATCTCTCATTGTCTTATTGACTCATTAAACATCTCTCATTGTCTCATTGACTCATTAAACATCTCTCATTGACTCATTAAACATCTCTCATTGACTCATTAAACATCTCTCACTGTCTCATTGACTCATTAAACATCTCTCATTGTCTCATTGACTCATTAAACATCTCTCATTGTCTTACTGACTCATTAAACATCTCTCATTGACTCATTAAACATCTCTCATTGACTCATTAAACATCTCTCATCATCTCATAGACTCATTAAACATCTCTCATTGTCTCATTGACTCATTAAGCATCTCTCATTGTCTCATTGACCCATTAAACATCTCTCATTGACTCATTAAACATCTCTCACTGTCTCATTGACTCATTAAACATCTCTCATTGTCTTATTGACTCATTAAACATGTCTCATTGACTCATTAAACATCTCTCACTGTCTCATTGACTCATTAAACATCTCTCATTGACTCATTAAACATCTCTCATTGTCTCATTGACTCATTAAACATCTCTCATTGTCTCATTGACTCATTAAACATCTCTCATTGTCTCATTGACTCATTAAACATCTCTCATTGTCTCATTGACTCATCAAACATCTCTCATTGTCTCATTGACTCATCAAATATCTCTCATTGACTGTTTCCAGGTGGCGCTATAAAACAGGATCTTGCAGTGTGAGCTGCGGCGGGGGCATCTTGCAGAGAGTCCTCTACTGCTCCAGGTATCCCCAAAAAGGAGAGAGTGAGGAGCAGATTGTATCCGATCTAGAATGCCAACACTTGCCTCATCCAGAAGGACAGGAACCCTGCAACCAGCAGCTTTGCCCACCCAGGTTTGTACCTTGAAATTTTCACCGAAGAGTGGTTGGAACTCACCTGATCTCTAAACAACATGGGGACCATTCAATGCATATTGCTGAGTATGTCTAGTGAGTACCAACAAATGGTTGACCCCCCCATTCTCCTCAGGTGGAAGGTAGCAGAGGCAACTCCATGCTCAGCAGCCTGTGGATATGGCATCTCCAAGCAGAGAGTAGTGTGTGTGCAGACAGTAGAAGGGGCAGAGAAGGAGATGGACCTGGACTCTTGTGTCCTTCAAGAGAAGCCACCATCTCTCATCCCTTGCATTGTCAATAACTGCTTCTACTCATGGGAAGTCAGCGCCTGGACTCAGGTAGGGCAAAATTCTGCTGCATTCCTGGAGTTGTTGCATCTCTTCACTCTTTTATTTATTTTGGTTAGTGCTCGGTCACCTGTGGGAACGGTATCCAAAGCCGTCAAGATGTTTGCACCAACCTAAAAACCCGACAGCCGGTGAGCCCCACCTTCTGTGGGAATGCCCCCAAACCCATCACTATTCGCGGATGCTCAGCCCAGACATGTAGGCCTGAAACGACCACTCCGCAGGCTGCCTTGGCAAGTACAGCTCTGGTCACCCAGCTGCCGCCCAGCGACGCCATCTTGAGGCCACAGTGGAGATCTGCTGTAACCCCTCGGGAACACAACCTTGAGTACAATCGACGTAGAGAACCAGGCAAAGCTGAGGAAGAAGATGGTAGTACCAGTTATGTTCCTTATTCCGAGCCCAATATGGCAGTAGTGGTTATGTCCTTCATCAGAACCCCCAACAAATATATAGAGATTACCCCCCATCCTTCAGTAATAATCCAAAAGTATCTGGAAACATGATTTAGCCAGAAGTATCTAGACACCATGTCTTAAGGTGGATCACTCATTGCTGTCTCTGGAAGCAATGGCAGCACAAGAACAATTGGTAGGGAGCGTGGGGGGCAAACCTACCCATCACCATGGGCAATGCCGAGTGTCAGCTGGAGTGGGTTAAAGGCACCGCCATGGAATTTTACCATCTTGATGTGATGGAGAAGTCTGGAATTGTCTGTTCTCATGGTTTGGGCCCTTGTTCCGGTGAAACCATAAGGCTACAGGGTACAATGACATTCCTGGTGCTTTGTGGAACAGTTTGGGGGGCCCTTTCCTGTTTCAGCACAATAATGTCCCCCCATGTACAGAGCCGGGTCCTACAGAATGGGTTTGCTGAGATGGGAAGAACCTGACTGAGCCCTGAGCCCAACCCAACTGCCCCCTGTGGGATGGAACCCCGACTGTGAGCCTGATCCCCAACATCACTGCCCAACCTGACTAATGCTCTTGTGGCTGAATGGGAGCAACTCCCAGCAACACTGTTCCACCATCTAGTGGGAACCTTCCCTGACTGAGCCCTGAGCCCAACCCAACTGACCCCTGTGGGATGGAACCCCGACTGTGAGCCTGATCCCCAACATCACTGCCCAACCTGACTAATGCTCTTGTGGCTGAATGGGAGCAACTCCCAGCAACACTGTTCCACCATCTAGTGGGAACCTTCTCAGAAAGGTAGGGGCAGTTATAGCAGGTAGGGGAGGGGCAACCCAACTGACCCCCTGTGGGATGGAACCCCGACTGTGAGCCTGATCCCCAACATCACTGCCCAACCTGACTAATGCTCTTGTGGCTGAATGGGAGCAACTCCCAGCAACACTGTTCCACCATCTAGTGGGAACCTTCCCAGAGGAGTAGGGGCAGTTAAAGCAGCAAGGGGCAAATCCCTAACGTCCGATCCCCTTTCCTCTTTCAGGTATCTGCGGGCAGCTGTTCCTCAACGCTACAGGAGTGCTGAGTACCACGGGGCTCAATGAGAGAGACTGTATGTTCACCATTGGGCGCCCCCTGGGGGAGGTGATTATAGTCCGAGTGTTGTCCAGCACTCTCAACTGCACAGCCGGTGTGTACCTGACAATTCTTTACATTCACTGTATGTATCTTGCTCAGGGGGCCCTCCATCCTAGTGCTGTTGAAGCCCCGCCCCTGGCTGTGAGGGGAGCGGCATAACAGCACCCCAGGTCCCTGTCAACAGATGAAGACTGGAACTAAATTATATAGTGACTTTAAACACACACACAGCTGTACTGTATAATAGAGCCACGCAGGGAAGCGCAATGCAACTACATTTATACTCCTTAGCACTGGGTGATTTGAATACATTAGCATACGGCTGGCAACTACTGATATCATTGGCCCAGTCCTTTTCTCTCCGAGCCTGGGGCTTCCAGTTGTTAATGACTTGCTGTTTTTGCAGCGGTGCCGACAGGCACATTGTTCATCTGCCGGATCAGTGACAGGGACCAGGTATCAGATACCTGAGAGCCCAGTAACCTGGCGTAACTGGGAGGGGTCACCCTATGCAAGAGAGGCCTCTCCTGTGTGGGGCATAGAGCTGTAACTGCTGGGAAATTTGCCCCCAACCCGACTCCTAAGCCTTCTCCCAGCTCCCTTTCTACCCCCTCCGATCACTATTACCCCGATATGCATTCGACCAAAGTCATGCCCGCCCCCATTTACTTCACAGCTCCGCCCCTGATGTCACAGACCCGCCCCTGCTCTGGTGGGTAAAAAGATTGAGGAAAGGTGGTCCGCGTCTTTTTTGTCGCCCGCATCTTTATTGGTTGCCCATATGTTTTTAGTTGCCCCATATTTGTTAGTCACCCGCGTCTTTTTGGTCCTCCCTGTCTTTTTTCTCACCCATGTTTTTTTTTTTTGGTCACCCGTGTCTTTTTTTGTTGCCCGCGTCTTTTTTGTCGTCTCTGTCTTTTTTGTTGCCCGCATCTTTTTTGTCGCCGTGGGGTTTTTTTTTGTCGCCCATGGGGTTTTAGTTGTCGCCCGCATCTTTTTATGTCGCCTGAGTTTTTCTTGGTCACAGGTATCTTTTTTTGTCGCCCATGTCTTTTTTGTCGCCGTGGGGTTTTTTTTTGTCGCCCATGGGGTTTTATTTGTCGCCCGCGTCTTTTTATGTCGCCCGAGTTTTTCTTGGTCACAGGTGTCTTTTTTTGTCGCCTGCGTCTTTCTTTGTCACCCCGTCTTTTTTTGTCGCCCATGGGGTTTTATTTGTCGCCCGCCTCTTTTTATGTCGCCTGAGTTTTTCTTGGTCACAGGTGTCTTTTTTTGTCGCCTGCGTCTTTTTTGTCGCCGTGGGGTTTTTCTTTTGTCACCCATGGGGTTTTTTTGTCGCCCGTGTCTTTTTATGTCGCCCGAGTCTTTGTCGCCCATGTCTTTTTTGTCACTGTGGGGGTTTTTTTTGTCGCCCATGGGGTTTTTTTGTCGCCCGCGTCTTTTTATGTCGCCCGAGTCTTTCTTGGTCACAGGTGTCTTTTTTTGTCGCCTGCGTCTTTTTTGTCACCGTGGGGTTTTTCTTTTGTCGCCCATGGGGTTTTTTTGTCGCCTGCGTCTTTTTTGTCACCGTGGGGTTTTTCTTTTGTCGCCCATGGGGTTTTTTTGTCGCCCGCGTCTTTTTATGTCGCCCGAGTCTTTCTTGGTCACAGGTGTCTTTTTTTGTCGCCTGTGGGTTTTTTTTGTCGCCTGGATCTTTTTGGTCGTCCTCATTTTTTTTTGTCACCCCGTCTTTTTTTGTCGCCCGTGGGGTTTTTTTTGTAGCCCGCGTCTTTTTATGTCGCCCGAGTTTTTCTTGGTCACAGGTGTCTTTTTTTGTCACCAACGTTTTTTTTTTGTCGCCTGGATCTTTTTGGTCGTCCTCATCTTTTTTTGTCAGCCCGTCTTTTTTGGTTGCCATGTCATCACTAGTGGCAACCCCAACAGAGCATAACATCTAGGCCAATGAATAGCCTGGCAAATACTCCTTAATGTCTTCTGTTATCCTTATATATAACCACAGGGGGTACAATACTCACAGTGTAGCTGTAGAGTTAGCATACCCCTGGGGAATTATAGGGGGTCCCTAATACTTATTGTACATTACAGGGGAGCTGCTGCTGTTCTTCGGGCGGGTCATGTGGCGCAAGACGTGCGCTCGCCTCTCGGGGGTGACCCTGCTGTCTCGGTCGAACACTCTCTCTGTGAGACAGCGCCAGGCTATAGACGGCAATGGGGTGGTACTGGAGTACTGGAGCAAACCGGCCGCCCAAAACTACTCCCAAGGTAGAGTATTACATATGTAATAAAAGGCGCTAAGTTTGCCCCCAGGAGCAGTAACCCATAGCAACCTGTTTCCTTTTAAACAGGTGACCAGTAAATGCTGCCTGCTGATTGGTTGCTATGGGTTACCGCAGCAGGGGTGCTATTCTATTGATGTCTATTGATCTTTCCAGCATGCGATATCCAGCTTTATGGAATGGGGGGAGAAATCCGGAATCCCGTGCAGCCCTGGATGGAGGGGGGATCCCCAGCTTGTAGAGTCTTCATTGACGTGGCCCCCCAGTATTACATTGCTATTCATGCTTTGTACATGGACCTGGAACCCATGAGCAACCATACGCACCCAAGTTCTATTCTGGTGGGTGACCGGGGGGCTGATTCACTGCCGGCCCAGACCCTGGGCCCTGCATCTCCCAGTCCAACCCTGCACCTCCCCCAGTCCAACCCTGGGCCCTGCATCCCCCAGTCCAACCCTGCACCCCCCAGTCCAACCCTGGGCCCTGCATCCCCCAGTCCAACCCTGCACCCCCCAGTCCGACCCTGGGCCCTGCATCCCCCAGTCCAACCCTGCACCCCCAGTCCAACCCTGGGCCCTGCATCCCCCAGTCCAACCCTGCACCCCCCAGTCCGACCCTGGGCCCTGCATCCCCCAGTCCAACCCTGCACCCCCCAGTCCGACCCTGGGCCCTGCATCCCCCAGTCCAACCCTGCACCCCCCAGTCCGACCCTGCACCTCCCCCAATCCGACCCTGGGCCCTGCATCCCCCAGTCCAACCCTGCACCCCCCAGTCCGACCCTGGGCCCTGCATCCCCCAGTCCAACCCTGCACCCCCCAGTCCGACCCTGGGCCCTGCATCCCCCAGTCCTACCCTGCACCCCCCAGTCCGACCCTGGGCCCTGCATCCCCCAGTCCAACCCTGCACCTCCCAGTCCGACCCTGGGCCCTGCATCCCCCAGTCAAACCCTGCACCTCCCCCAGTCCAACCCTGCACCCCCCAGTCCAACCCTGCACCTCCCCCAATCCGACCCTGGGCCCTGCATCCCCCAGTCCAACCCTGAACCCCCCAGTCCGACCCTGGGCCCTGCATCCCCCAGTCCAACCCTGCACCCCCCAGTCCGACCCTGGGCCCTGCATCCCCCAGTCTGACCCTGCACCTCCCCCAGTCCAACCCTGGGCCCTGCACCCCCCTGTCCAACCCTGCACCTCCCCCAGTCCAACCCTGCACCTCCCCCAGTCCAACCCTGGGCCCTGCACCCCCCTGTCCAACCCTGCACCTCCCCCAGTCCAACCCTGCACCTCCCCCAGTCCCAACCCTGGGCCCTGCACCCCCCTGTCCAACCCTGCACCTCCCCCAATCCGACCCTGGGCCCTGCATCCCCAGTCCAACCCTGCACCTCCCAGTCCGACCCTGGGCCCTGCATCCCCCAGTCCAACCCTGCACCCCCCAGTCCGACCCTGGGCCCTGCGCCCCCCAGTCTGACCCTGCACCTCCCCCAGTCCAACCCTGGGCCCTGCACCCCCCTGTCCAACCCTGCACCTCCCCCAGTCCAACCCTGCACCTCCCCCAGTCCAACCCTGCACCTCCCCCAGTCCAACACTGCACCTCCCCCAGTCCAACCCTGGGCCCTGCATCTCCCAGTCCAACCCTGCACCTCCCCCAGTCCGACCCTGCACCTCCCCCAGTCTGACCCTGGGCCCTGCATGCCCCAGTCCAACCCTGCACCCCCCAGTCCAACCCTGCACCTCCCCCAATCTGACCCTGCACCTCCCCCAGTCTGACCCTGGGCCCTGCACCCCCCAGTCCAACCCTGCACCTCCCCCAGTCTGACCCTGGGCCCTGCACCCCCCAGTCCATCCCTGCACCTCCCCCAATCTGACCCTGCACCTCCCCCAGTCCAACCCTGCACCTCCCCCAGTGCAACCCTGCACCTCCCCCAGTCCAACCCTGGGCCCTGCACCCCCCTGTCCAACCCTGCACCTCCCCCAGTCCAACCCTGCACCTCCCCCAGTCCAACCCTGCACCTCCCCCAGTCCAACCCTGGGCCCTGCATCTCCCAGTCCAACCCTGCACCTCCCCCAGTCCGACCCTGCACCTCCCCCAGTCCAACCCTGCACCTCCCAGTCCAACCCTGCACCTCCCCCAGTCCAACCCTGCACCTCCCCCAGTCTAACCCTGGGCCCTGCACCCCCCAGTCCAACCCTGCACCCCCCAGTCCAACCCTGCACCTCCCCAGTCCAACCCTGGGCCCTGCACGCCCCAGTCCAACCCTGCACCTCCCCCAGTCCAACCCTGCACCTCCCCCAGTCCAACCCTGCACCTCCCCCAGTCTGACCATGGGCCCTGCACCCCCCAGTCCATCCCTGCACCTCCCCCAATCTGACCCTGCACCTCCCCCAGTCCAACCCTGCACCTCCCCCAGTCTGACCCTGCACCTCCCCCAGTCCAACCCTGGGCCCTGCACCCCCCTGTCCAACCCTGCACCTCCCCCAGTCCAACCCTGCACCTCCCCCAGTCCAACCCTGCACCTCCCCCAGTCTGACCCTGGGCCCTGCACCCCCCAGTCCAACCCTGCACCTCCCCCAGTCTGACCCTGGGCCCTGCACCCCCCAGTCCAACCCTGCACCTCCCCCAGTCTGACCCTGGGCCCTGCACCCCCCAGTCCATCCCTGCACCCCCCAGTCCATCCCTGCACCTCCCCCAATCTGACCCTGCACCTCCCCCAGTCCAACCCTGCACCTCCCCCAGTCCAACCCTGCACCTCCCCCAGTCCAACCCTGGGCCCTGCACCCCCCTGTCCAACCCTGCACCTCCCCCAGTCCAACCCTGCACCTCCCCCAGTCCAACCCTGCACCTCCCCCAGTCCAACCCTGGGCCCTGCATCTCCCAGTCCAACCCTGCACCTCCCCCAGTCCGACCCTGCACCTCCCAGTCCAACCCTGCACCTCCCCCAGTCCAACCCTGCACCTCCCCCAGTCCAACCCTGCACCTCCCCCAGTCTAACCCTGGGCCCTGCACCCCCCAGTCCAACCCTGCACCTCCCCCAGTCCAACCCTGGGCCCTGCACGCCCCAGTCCAACCCTGCACCTCCCCCAGTCCAACCCTGCACCTCCCCCAATCTGACCCTGCACCTCCCCAGTCCAACCCTGCACCTCCCCCAGTCCAACCCTGCACCTCCCCCAGTCCAACCCTGGGCCCTGCACGCCCCAGTCCAACCCTGCACCTCCCCAGTCCAACCCTGCACCTCCCCCAGTCCAACCCTGCACCTCCCCCAGTCTAACCCTGGGCCCTGCGCCCCCCAGTCCGACCCTGCACCTCCCCCAGTCCAACCCTGCACCTCCCCCAGTCAAACCCTGCACCTCCCCCAGTCCAACCCTGCACCTCCCCCAGTCTAACCTGGGCCCTGCACCCCCCAGTCCAACCCTGCACCCCCAGTCCAACCCTGCACCTCCCCCAGTCCAACCCTGGGCCCTGCACGCCCCAGTCCAACCCTGCACCTCCCCCAGTCCAACCCTGCACCTCCCCCAGTCCAACCCTGCACCTCCCCCAGTCTAACCCTGGGCCCTGCACCCCCCAGTCCAACCCTGCACCCCCCAGTCCAACCCTGCACCTCCCCCAGTCCAACCCTGGGCCCTGCACGCCCCAGTCCAACCCTGCACCTCCCCCAGTCCAACCCTGCACCTCCCCCAGTCCAACCCTGCACCTCCCCCAGTCTGACCATGGGCCCTGCACCCCCCAGTCCATCCCTGCACCTCCCCCAATCTGACCCTGCACCTCCCCCAGTCCAACCCTGCACCTCCCCCAGTCCAACCCTGCACCTCCCCCAGTCCAACCCTGGGCCCTGCACCCCCCTGTCCAAACCCTGCACCTCCCCCAGTCCAACCCTGCACCTCCCCCAGTCCAACCCTGCACCTCCCCCAGTCTGACCCTGGGCCCTGCACCCCCCAGTCCAACCCTGCACCTCCCCCAGTCTGACCCTGGGCCCTGCACCCCCCAGTCCAACCCTGCACCTCCCCCAGTCTGACCCTGGGCCCTGCACCCCCCAGTCCATCCCTGCACCTCCCCCAATCTGACCCTGCACCTCCCCCAGTCCAACCCTGCACCTCCCCCAGTCCAACCCTGCACCTCCCCCAGTCAAACCCTGGGCCCTGCACCCCCCTGTCCAACCCTGCACCTCCCCCAGTCCAACCCTGCACCTCCCCCAGTCCAACCCTGCACCTCCCCCAGTCCAACCCTGGGCCCTGCATCTCCCAGTCCAACCCTGCACCTCCCCCAGTCCGACCCTGCACCTCCCAGTCCAACCCTGCACCTCCCCCAGTCCAACCCTGCACCTCCCCCAGTCTAACCCTGGGCCCTGCACCCCCCAGTCCAACCCTGCACCCCCCAGTCCAACCCTGCACCTCCCCCAGTCCAACCCTGGGCCCTGCACGCCCCAGTCCAACCCTGCACCTCCCCCAGTCCAACCCTGCACCTCCCCCAATCTGACCCTGCACCTCCCCCCAGTCCAACCCTGCACCTCCCCCAGTCCAACCCTGCACCTCCCCCAGTCCAACCCTGGGCCCTGCACGCCCCAGTCCAACCCTGCACCTCCCCAGTCCAACCCTGCACCTCCCCCAGTCCAACCCTGCACCTCCCCCAGTCTAACCCTGGGCCCTGCGCCCCCCAGTCCGACCCTGCACCTCCCCCAGTCCAACCCTGCACCTCCCCCAGTCCAACCCTGCACCTCCCCCAGTCCAACCCTGCACCTCCCCCAGTCTGACCCTGGGCCCTGCACCCCCCAGTCCAACCCTGCGCCCCCCAGTCCGACCCTGCACCTCCCCCAGTCTGACCCTGCACCTCCCCCAGTCCAACCCTGCACCTCCCCCAGTCTAACCCTGGGCCCTGCGCCCCCCAGTCCGACCCTGCACCTCCCCCAGTCCAACCCTGCACCTCCCCCAGTCCAACCCTGCACCTCCCCCAGTCTAACCCTGGGCCCTGCGCCCCCCAGTCTGACCCTGCACCTCCCCCAATCCGACCCTGGGCCCTGCACCCCCCAGTCCAACCCTGCACCTCCCCCAATCCGACCCTGGGCCCTGCACCCCCCAGTCCAACCCTGCACCTCCCCCAGTCCAACCCTGCACCTCCCCCAATCCGACCCTGGGCCCTGCGCCCCCAGTCCGACCCTGCACCTCCCCCAATCTGACCCTGGGCCCTGCGCCCCCCAGTCCAACCCTGCACCTCCCCCAATCCGACCCTGGGCCCTGCACCCCCCAGTCCGACCCTGCACCTCCCCCAGTCCAACCCTGCACCCCCCAGTCCAACCCTGCACCTCCCCCAGTCTGACCCTGGGCCCTGCGCCCCCCCAGTCCAACCCTGCACCCCCCAGTCCAACCCTGCACCCCCCAGTCCAACCCTGCACCCCCCAGTCCAACCCTGCACCCCCCAGTCCAACCCTGCACCTCCCCCAGTCCAACCCTGCACCTTCCCCAGTCCAACCCTGGGCCCTGCACCCCCCTGTCCAACCCTGCACCTCCCCCAGTCCAACCCTGCACCTCCCCCAGTCCGACCTGCACCTCCCCAGTCCAACCCTGGGCCCTGCACCCCCCTGTCCAACCCTGCACCTCCCCCAGTCCAACCCTGCACCTCCCCCAGTCTGACCCTGGGCCCTGCACCCCCCAGTCCAACCCTGGGCCCTGCACCCCCCAGTCCAACCCTGCACCCCCCAGTCCAACCCTGCACCTCCCCCAGTCTGACCCTGGGCCCTGCACCCCCCAGTCCAACCCTGCACCTCCCCCAGTCCAACCCTGCACCTCCCCCAGTCTGACCCTGGGCCCTGCACCCCCCAGTCCAACCCTGGGCCCTGCACCCCCCTGTCCAACCCTGCACCTCCCCCAGTCCAACCCTGCACCTCCCCCAGTCCAACCCTGCACCTCCCCCAGTCCAACCCTGGGCCCTGCACGCCCCAGTCCAACCCTGCACCTCCCCCAGTCTGACCCTGGGCCCTGCACCCCCCAGTCCAACCCTGCACCTCCCCCAGTCCAACCCTGCACCTCCCCCAGTCCAACCCTGGGCCCTGCGCCCCCCAGTCCGACCCTGCACCTCCCCCAGTCCAACCCTGCACCTCCCCCAGTCTGACCCTGGGCCCTGCACCCCCCAGTCCAACCCTGCACCCCCCAGTCCAACCCTGCACCTCCCCCAGTCCAACCCTGGGCCCTGCGCCCCCCAGTCCGACCCTGCACCTCCCCCAGTCCAACCCTGCACCTCCCCCAGTCCAACCCTGGGCCCTGCGCCCCCCAGTCTGACCCTGCACCTCCCCCAATCCGACCCTGGGCCCTGCACCCCCCAGTCCAACCCTGCACCTCCCCCAGTCCAACCCTGCACCCCCCAGTCCAACCCTGCACCTCCCCCAATCCGACCCTGGGCCCTGCGCCCCCAGTCCGACCCTGCACCCCCCAGTCCAACCCTGCACCTCCCCCAATCCGACCCTGGGCCCTGCACCCCCCAGTCCAACCCTGCACCTCCCCCAGTCCAACCCTGCACCCCCCAGTCTGACCCTGGGCCCTGCACCCCCCAGTCCAACCCTGCACCCCCCAGTCCAACCCTGCACCTCCCCCAGTCTGACCCTGGGCCCTGCACCCCCCAGTCCAACCCTGCACCTCCCCCAGTCCAACCCTGCACCTCCCCCAGTCTGACCCTGGGCCCTGCACCCCCCAGTCCAACCCTGGGCCCTGCACCCCCCTGTCCAACCCTGCACCTCCCCCAGTCCAACCCTGCACCTCCCCCAGTCCAACCCTGCACCTCCCCCAGTCCAACCCTGGGCCCTGCACGCCCCAGTCCAACCCTGCACCTCCCCCAGTCTGACCCTGGGCCCTGCACCCCCCAGTCCAACCCTGCACCTCCCCCAGTCCAACCCTGGGCCCTGCGCCCCCCAGTCCGACCCTGCACCTCCCCCAGTCCAACCTGCACCTCCCCCAGTCTGACCCTGGGCCCTGCACCCCCCAGTCCAACCCTGCACCCCCCAGTCCAACCCTGCACCTCCCCCAGTCCAACCCTGGGCCCTGCGCCCCCCAGTCCGACCCTGCACCTCCCCCAGTCCAACCCTGCACCTCCCCCAGTCCAACCCTGGGCCCTGCACCGCCCAGTCCGACCCTGCACCTCCCCCAATCCGACCCTGGGCCCTGCACCGCCCAGTCCGACCCTGCACCCCCCAGTCCAACCCTGCACCTCCCCCAATCCGACCCTGGGCCCTGCACCGCCCAGTCCGACCCCTGCACCCCCCAGTCCAACCCTGCACCTCCCCCAATCCGACCCTGGGCCCTGCACCGCCCAGTCCGACCCTGCACCCCCCAGTCCAACCCTGCACCTCCCCCAATCCGACCCTGGGCCCTGCACCGCCCAGTCCGACCCTGCGCCCCCCAGTCTGACCCTGCACCTCCCCCAATCCGACCCTGGGCCCTGCACCGCCCAGTCCGACCCTGCACCCCCAGTCCAACCCTGCACCTCCCCCAATCCGACCATGGGCCCTGCGCCCCCAGTCCGACCCTGCACCCCCCAGTCCAACCCTGCACCTCCCCCAGTCCAACCCTGGGCCCTGCGCCCCCCAGTCCGACCCTGCACCTCCCCCAGTCCAACCCTGCACCTCCCCCAGTCCAACCCTGGGCCCTGCGCCCCCCAGTCTGACCCTGCACCTCCCCCAATCCGACCCTGGGCCCTGCACCCCCCAGTCCAACCCTGCACCTCCCCCAGTCCGACCCTGCACCCCCCAGTCCAACCCTGCACCTCCCCCAATCCGACCCTGGGCCCTGCGCCCCCCAGTCCAACCCTGCACCTCCCCCAATCCGACCCTGGGCCCTGCACCCCCCAGTCCAAGCCTGCACCTCCCCCAGTCCAACCCTGCACCCCCCAGTCTGACCCTGGGCCCTGCACCCCCCAGTCCAACCCTGCACCCCCCAGTCCAACCCTGCACCTCCCCCAGTCTGACCCTGGGCCCTGCACCCCCCAGTCCAACCCTGCACCTCCCCCAATCCGACCCTGGGCCCTGCGCCCCCAGTCCGACCCTGCGCCCCCCAGTCCAACCCTGCACCTCCCCCAATCCGACCCTGGGCCCTGCACCCCCCAGTCCAACCCTGCACCTCCCCCAGTCCAACCCTGCACCCCCCAGTCCAACCCTGCGCCTCCCCCAGTCTGACCCTGGGCCCTGCACCCCCAGTCCAACCCTGCACCCCCCAGTCCAACCCTGCACCTCCCCCAATCCGACCCTGGGCCCTGCACCCCCCAGTCCAACCCTGCACCTCCCCCAGTCCAACCCTGCACCCCCCAGTCCAACCCTGCACCTCCCCCAGTCTGACCCTGGGCCCTGCACCCCCCAGTCCAACCCTGCACCCCCCAGTCCAACCCTGCACCCCCCAGTCCAACCCTGCACCCCCCAGTCCAACCCTGCACCTCCCCCAGTCTGACCCTGTGCCCTGCGCCCCCCAGTCCATCCCTGCACCTCCCCCAATCTGACCCTGGGCCCTGCACCCCCCAGTCCAACCCTGCACCTCCCCCAGTCTGACCCTGGGCCCTGCACCCCCCAGTCCAACCCTGCACCCCCCAGTCCAACCCTGCACCCCCCAGTCCAACCCTGCACCCCCCAGTCCAACCCTGCACCTCCCCCAGTCTGACCCTGTGCCCTGCGCCCCCAGTCCATCCCTGCACCTCCCCCAATCTGACCCTGGGCCCTGCACCCCCCAGTCCAACCCTGCACCTCCCCAATCCGACCCTGGGCCCTGCGCCCCCAGTCCGACCCTGCACCCCCCAGTCCAACCCTGCACCTCCCCCAATCCGACCCTGGGCCCAGCGCCCCCAGTCCAACCCTGCACCTCCCCCAATCTGACCCTGGGTCCTGCACCCCCCAGTCCAACCCTGCACCTCCCCCAATCCGACCCTGGGCCCTGCGCCCCCAGTCCGACCCTGCACCCCCCAGTCCAACCCTGCACCTCCCCCAATCCGACCCTGGGCCCTGCGCCCCCAGTCCGACCCTGCACCCCCCAGTCCAACCCTGCACCTCCCCCAATCCGACCCTGGGCCCAGCGCCCCCAGTCCGACCCTGCACCCCCAGTCCAACCCTGCACCTCCCCCAATCCGACCCTGGGCCCAGCGCCCCCAGTCCGACCCTGCACCCCCCAGTCCAACCCTGCACCTCCCCCAATCCAACCCTGCACCTCCCCCAATCTGACCCTGGGCCCTGTGCCCCCCAGTCCGACCCTGCACCTCCCCCAATCCGACCCTGTGCCCCCCAGTCCGACCCTGCACCTCCCCCAATCCGACCCTGTGCCCCCCAGTCCGACCCTGCACCTCCCCCAATCTGACCCTGCGCCCCCCAGTCCGACCCTGCACCTCCCCCAGTCCAACCCCGGGCCCTGCACCCCCCAGTCCGACCCTGCACCTCCCCCAATCTGACCCTGTGCCCCCCAGTCCGACCCTGCGCCCCCCAATCCGACCCTGCGCCCCCCAGTCCGACCCTGCACCTCCCCCAATCCGACCCTGTGCCCCCCAGTCCGACCCTGCACCTCCCCCAATCTGACCCTGCGCCCCCCAGTCCGACCCTGCACCTCCCCCAATCCGACCCTGTGCCCCCCAGTCCGACCCTGCACCTCCCCCAATCTGACCCTGCGCCCCCCAGTCCGACCCTGCACCTCCCCCAGTCCAACCCCGGGCCCTGCACCCCCCAGTCCGACCCTGCACCTCCCCCAATCTGACCCTGTGCCCCCCAGTCCGACCCTGCGCCCCCCAATCCGACCCTGCGCCCCCCAGTCCGACCCTGCACCTCCCCCAATCCGACCCTGTGCCCCCCAGTCCGACCCTGCACCTCCCCCAATCTGACCCTGCGCCCCCCAGTCCGACCCTGCACCTCCCCCAATCCGACCCTGTGCCCCCCAGTCCGACCCTGCACCTCCCCCAATCTGACCCTGCGCCCCCCAGTCCGACCCTGCACCTCCCCCAGTCCAACCCCGGGCCCTGCACCCCCCAGTCCGACCCTGCACCTCCCCCAATCTGACCCTGTGCCCCCCAGTCCGACCCTGCGCCCCCCAATCCGACCCTGCGCCCCCCAGTCCGACCCTGCACCTCCCCCAATCCGACCCTGTGCCCCCCAGTCCGACCCTGCACCTCCCCAATCTGACCCTGCGCCCCCCAGTCCGACCCTGCACCTCCCCCAATCCGACCCTGTGCCCCCCAGTCCGACCCTGCACCTCCCCCAATCCGACCCTGTGCCCCCCAGTCCGACCCTGCACCTCCCCCAATCTGACCCTGCGCCCCCCAGTCCGACCCTGCACCTCCCCCAATCCGACCCTGTGCCCCCCAGTCCGACCCTGCACCTCCCCCAATCTGACCCTGCGCCCCCCAGTCCGACCCTGCACCTCCCCCAGTCCGACCCTGCACCTCCCCCAATCTGACCCTGTGCCCCCCAGTCCGACCCTGCGCCCCCAATCCGACCCTGCGCCCCCCAGTCCGACCCTGCACCTCCCCCAATCTGACCCTGCGCCCCCCAGTCCGACCCTGCACCTCCCCCAGTCCAACCCCGGGCCCTGCACCCCCCAGTCCGACCCTGCACCTCCCCCAATCTGACCCTGTGCCCCCCAGTCCGACCCTGCGCCCCCCAATCCGACCCTGCGCCCCCAGTCTGACCCTGCACCTCCCCCAATCCGACCCTGTGCCCCCCAGTCCGACCCTGCACCTCCCCCAATCTGACCCTGCGCCCCCCAGTCCGACCCTGCACCTCCCCCAATCCGACCCTGTGCCCCCCAGTCCGACCCTGCACCTCCCCCAATCTGACCCTGCGCCCCCCAGTCCGACCCTGCACCTCCCCCAGTCCAACCCCGGGCCCTGCACCCCCCAGTCCGACCCTGCACCTCCCCCAATCTGACCCTGTGCCCCCCAGTCCGACCCTGCGCCCCCCAATCCGACCCTGCGCCCCCCAGTCCGACCCTGCGCCCCCCCAGTCCGACCCTGCGCCCCCCCAGTCGGACCCTGCGCCCCCCCAGTCCGACCCTGCGCCCCCCCAGTCGGACCCTGCGCCCCCCAGTCCGACCCTGCGCCCCCCCAGTTCGACCCTGAGCCCCCCAATCCGACCCTGCGCCCCCCAGTCCGACCCTGCGCCCCCCCAGTCCGACCCTGCGCCCCCCCAGTCCGACCCTGCGCCCCCCCAGTCCGACCCTGCGTCCAACTAAAAATCAGGCAGAAATCGGTTCCTTATTATTTGCTTTTCCCCCTCAGATTCGGGACATGAAATCGCTCAAATCCACGGGATTCCATGGGAACCACTTGTTCTACTGGGAGTCGGCGGGGAGTCGGGCGGAAATAGAATTTCATGGCGATTTCTCTAAGGACCGAGTCAGTTTCCGGGCGCAGTACTGGGCGCGGGCACCGAGGCTACAGGGCAGGGGGCGCCCCCCGGTGGAATGACGCCCGATACACCATCGCCACGGGAACCTATATAGTCACTGTAATCGCTCATTATCTGTTTGTTTCTAAAGGGAAAGCTTAAATATATTATTTATATATGCGCCTCCGTGTCCCCGTTATTACTGACCCGCTATATCCCACAGCGCCGGGGGTGTACGTGGGGAATACAGGGTAAACGGATTATATATCTATGGGTTCTGTCATTTCTGGCACTAAACAAGGATATGAAGCCACATTAGCACTTCCTGATCCAGAAGAACTAATAAATGTAATCACCAGTCCACTGAAAAGCCCCTGATAATAAGCTGCTCAGAGGGCGCTGCTTATAGACAGTTCAGAGGCAGATAAGGGGTTAACCAATTGCCCTGTATATATATATATATATAGTAACTGTTACACTGTAGGGGAGAGAAGCTACAGGGGAAGGACAGAAGGAATAAATAAGCCGAAAATCCCTTAATGGGAGAGTTTTTACCTCAGGGAAAGGCCCGCCCACCTGGGGCAGAGGGACACGCCCACACAACGGGACGCTATGGCGGGGGGCGGGCTCACTGCGATGACCTCATTGCCAGGGTCCCGCCTCTCTGCCAAGAGGTTTCCCTCCCACAATGCAGTGCGGGCCGGAGTGACGTGGAGTCCCTGGGTCAGACCGGCGGAGAAGGAGCCCGGATAGCGGGGCGGTGAGTGCGGCGGGGAGGGTGCGAGGGGCTCCCGGTACCGGACTCCGGTTCTACTGCAACTTCTCTGGGCTTGGGGGGCGGGGCGTAACGGTACCGAGTGTCACAGCAGAACAAAGGGCTGGGGGGGGGAGGGGTTACAGAACAATAGGGGGGGGCACACAGGGCAGGGGTATATAGCACAATGGGGGGGTCACACAGGGCAGGGGTATATAGCACAATGGGGGGGGGGGCACACAGGGAAGGGGTATATAGCACAATGGGGGGGTCACACAGGGCAGGGGTATATAGCACAATGGGGGGGTCACACAGGGCAGGGGTATATAGCACAATGGGGGGGCACACAGGGCAGGGGTATATAGCACAATGGGGGGGCACACAGGGAAGGGGTATATAGCACAATGGGGGGGCACACAGGGCAGGGGTATATAGCACAATGGGGGGGCACACAGGGAAGGGGTATATAGCACAATTGGGGGGCACACAGGGCAGGGGTATATAGCACAATGGGGGGGCACACAGGGCAGGGGTATATAGCACAATGGGGGGGCACACAGGGCAGGGGTATATAGCACAATGGGGGGGCACACAGGGCAGGGGTATATAGCACAATAGGGGGGCACACAGGGAAGGGGTATATAGCACAATGGGGGGGTCACACAGGGCAGGGGTATATAGCACAATGGGGGGGCACACAGGGCAGGGGTATATAGCACAATAGGGGGGCACACAGGGAAGGGGTATATAGCACAATGGGGGGGGCACACAGGGCAGGGGTATATAGCACAATGGGGGGGTCACACAGGGCAGGGGTATATAGCACAATGGGGGGGGCACACAGGGCAGGGGTATATAGCACAATAGGGGGGCACACAGGGAAGGGGTATATAGCACAATGGGGGGGTCACACAGGGCAGGGGTATATAGCACAATAGGGGGGCACACAGGGAAGGGGTATATAGCACAATGGGGGGGTCACACAGGGCAGGGGTATATAGCACAATGGGGGGGCACACAGGGCAGGGGTATATAGCACAATGGGGGGGCACACAGGGAAAGGGGTATATAGCACAATGGGGGGGGCACACAGGGCAGGGGTATATAGCACAATGGGGGGGGCACACAGGGCAGGGGTATATAGCACAATGGGGGGGGCACACAGGGCAGGGGTATATAGCACAATGGGGGGGGCACACAGGGCAGGGGTATATAGCACAATGGGGGGGCACACAGGGCAGGGGTATATAGCACAATGGGGGGGTCACACAGGGCAGGGGTATATAGCACAATGGGGGGGGGTCACACAGGGCAGGGGTATATAGCACAATAGGGGGGCACACAGGGAAGGGGTATATAGCACAATGGGGGGGCACACAGGGCAGGGGTATATAGCACAATGGGGGGGCACACAGGGCAGGGGTATATAGCACAATGGGGGGGGCACACAGGGCAGGGGTATATAGCACAATGGGGGGGTCACACAGGGCAGGGGTATATAGCACAATGGGGGGGCACACAGGGAAGGGGTATATAGCACAATGGGGGGGCACACAGGGCAGGGGTATATAGCACAATGGGGGGGCACACAGGGCAGGGGTATATAGCACAATGGGGGGGGGTCACAGGGCAGGGGTATATAGCACAATGGGGGGGCACACAGGGCAGGGGTATATAGCACAATGGGGGGGGTCACAGGGCAGGGGTATATAGCACAATGGGGGGGGTCACACAGGGCAGGGGTATATAGCACAATGGGGGGGGGTCACAGGGCAGGGGTATATAGCACAATGGGGGGGCACACAGGGCAGGGGTATATAGCACAATGGGGGGGGTCACAGGGCAGGGGTATATAGCACAATGGGGGGGGGTCACAGGGCAGGGGTATATAGCACAATGGGGGGGCACACAGGGCAGGGGTATATAGCACAATGGGGGGGGTCACACAGGGAAGGGGTATATAGCACAATGGGGGGGGTCACACAGGGAAGGGGTATATAGCACAATGGGGGGGTCACACAGGGCAGGGGTATATAGCACAATGGGGGGGGCACACAGGGCAGGGGTATATAGCACAATGGGGGGGGGTCACACAGGGCAGGGGTATATAGCACAATGGGGGGGGCACACAGGGCAGGGGTATATAGCACAATGGGGGGGCACACAGGGAAAGGGGTATATAGCACAATGGGGGGGGCACACAGGGCAGGGGTATATAGCACAATGGGGGGGCACACAGGGAAAGGGGTATATAGCACAATGGGGGGGGCACACAGGGAAGGGGTATATAGCACAATGGGGGGGGTCACACAGGGAAGGGGTATATAGCACAATGGGGGGGTCACACAGGGAAGGGGTATATAGCACAATGGGGGGGGCACACAGGGCAGGGGTATATAGCACAATGGGGGGGGTCACACAGGGCAGGGGTATATAGCACAATGGGGGGGCACACAGGGCAGGGGTATATAGCACAATGGGGGGGCACACAGGGAAAGGGGTATATAGCACAATGGGGGGGGGCACACAGGGCAGGGGTATATAGCACAATGGGGGGGTCACACAGGGCAGGGGTATATAGCACAATGGGGGGGGCACACAGGGCAGGGGTATATAGCACAATGGGGGGTTACACAGGGAAGGGGTATATAGCACAATGGGGGGGCACACAGGGCAGGGGTATATAGCACAATGGGGGGGCACACAGGGCAGGGGTATATAGCACAATGGGGGGTTACACAGGGAAGGGGTATATAGCACAATGGGGGGGCACACAGGGCAGGGGTATATAGCACAATGGGGGGGCACACAGGGAAGGGGTATATAGCACAATGGGGGGTCACACAGGGCAGGGGTATATAGCACAATGGGGGGGGGGCACACAGGGAAGGGGTATATAGCACAATGGAGGGTCACACAGGGCAGAAGATATATAGCACATTGTTGGGGGGGGTTACACAGGAGTAGAATATGTATAGATGGGGGGGGCACAGTGATTAGTGAGGATAGGAGTGAATGGTATAGTAGGGGGGCTCATAGAACAGGCAGTAATAGTCCAGGTGTGAAAAGGGGGGGGTGCAGTAACACGGGGCAATAAGGGAGTGGGGGGGGGGGTGTATCGCTCAGGCATGGGGTGGATATTACACTATGGGGCCGGGGCGTGGGGTACCAAATGAGCTGAACTTGGCTCAATAGAGGGAAGGTGGGGGGACCCCCGGAGAGGGGTTGGGGGGCAGCTGAACCCACGTGTGTAACTGTATCGCTTGTGTTTCTGTGCCACTAGGAGGCGCCTCGCTGTGAGCAGAATGCTGAGCCCAGTTTAGCTCTCACTGAGATCAGAACCACTGTCCCTAGAGACCCCCAACAGCCTCTCCCCCCGGGACCCCAAGGCATTGGCTGGAAATCTAGAGAGAGATGAGTTCGGTGGAGCCCGAGAGCGCGCCCCAAGAGACCGCCGCCGCCGCCGCGTCTAAGGATGATGGCATGACCTGGTGGTACCGATGGCTCTGCAGGCTGGCCGGCATCTTGGGGGGCTTCTGTAAGTACCAGTCTCCTATAGCCCCCCCCCCCGGGTCCGACCTACCCTCATCTCGCTGAATGCCCCAGGCTTGGGGTACTTACAGCTCTTCAGCTGGCTCTTCAAGGAACTCTGAGTATCACTCATGTATTATAAGGGATACTGTACCCCCTACTGTAAATGATAAGGATATTAGCAGTCACTGAGGGGTTCTGTGCCCCCCATATAAAGGCACAAGGCTGCAGGCTGAGTTATACAGGGAACTCTGAGTATCACTCATGTATTATAAGGGATAATGTACCCCCTACTGTAAATGATAAGGATATTAGCAGTCACTGAGGGGTTCTGTGCCCATATAAAGGCACAAGGCTGCAGGCTGAGTTATACAGGGAACTCTGAGTATCACTCATGTATTATAAGGGATAATGTACCCCCTACTGTAAATGATAAGGATATTAGCAGTCACTGAGGGGTTCTGTGCCCCCCATATAAAGGCCCAAGGCTGCAGGCTGAGTTATACAGGGAACTCTGAGTATCACTCATGTATTATAAGGGATAATGTACCCCCTACTGTAAATGATAAGGATATTAGCAGTCACTGAGGGGTTCTGTGCCCATATAAAGGCACAAGGCTGCAGGCTGAGTTATACAGGGAACTCTGAGTATCACTCATGTATTATAAGGGATAATGTACCCCCTGCTGTAAATGATAAGGATATTAGCAGTCACTGAGGGGTTCTGTGCCCCCCATATAAAGGCACAAGGCTGCAGGCTGAGTTATACAGGGAACTCTGAGTATCACTCATGTATTATAAGGGGTAATGTACCCCCTACTGTAAATGATAAGGATATTAGCAGTCACTGAGGGGTTCTGTGCCCCCCATATAAAGGCACAAGGCTGCAGGCTGAGTTATACAGGGAACTCTGAGTATCACTCATGTATTATAAGGGATAATGTACCCCCTACTGTAAATGATAAGGATATTAGCAGTCACTGAGGGGTTCTGTGCCCCCCATATAAAGGCACAAGGCTGCAGGCTGAGTTATACAGGGAACTCTGAGTATCACTCATGTATTATAAGGGATAATGTACCCCCTACTGTAAATGATAAGGATATTAGCAGTCACTGAGGGGTTCTGTGCCCCCCATATAAAGGCACAAGGCTGCAGGCTGAGTTATACAGGGAACTCTGAGTATCACTCATGTATTATAAGGGATAATGTACCCCCTACTGTAAATGATAAGGATATTAGCAGTCACTGAGGGGTTCTGTGCCCATATAAAGGCACAAGGCTGCAGGCTGAGTTATACAGGGAACTCTGAGTATCACTCATGTATTATAAGGGATAATGTACCCCCTACTGTAAATGATAAGGATATTAGCAGTCACTGAGGGGTTCTGTGCCCATATAAAGGCACAAGGCTGCAGGCTGAGTTATACAGGGAACTCTGAGTATCACTCATGTATTATAAGGGATAATGTACCCCCTACTGTAAATGATAAGGATATTAGCAGTCACTGAGGGGTTCTGTGCCCCCCATATAAAGGCACAAGGCTGCAGGCTGAGTTATACAGGGAACTCTGAGTATCACTCATGTATTATAAGGGATAATGTACCCCCTACTGTAAATGATAAGGATATTAGCAGTCACTGAGGGGTTCTGTGCCCCCCATATAAAGGCACAAGGCTGCAGGCTGAGTTATACAGGGAACTCTGAGTATCACTCATGTATTATAAGGGATAATGTACCCCCTACTGTAAATGATAAGGATATTAGCAGTCACTGAGGGGTTCTGTGCCCCCCATATAAAGGCACAAGGCTGCAGGCTGAGTTATACAGGGAACTCTGAGTATCACTCATGTATTATAAGGGATAATGTACCCCCTACTGTAAATGATAAGGATATTAGCAGTCACTGAGGGGTTCTGTGCCCCCCATATAAAGGCACAAGGCTGCAGGCTGAGTTATACAGGGAACTCTGAGTATCACTCATGTATTATAAGGGATAATGTACCCCCTACTGTAAATGATAAGGATATTGGAAGCAGCACAGGTGAGAGTGCGAGGGAGGAGTCAGACAGCCCCAGATTAGCAGTGACCTCTGTGACAGCAGTTATTACAGATTAGTGAGTGTCAGTAGCAGCGAGAGGCTCAGCTGCCCAATAAGCTGACACCTATGTGACAGCCAATGAAACTGCCCCGTGGGCAGTGCCTGTACTAAGCTACGGGGCGAGTAACCGGATAGTTAGTGGGTTTATTCCCTGCCTTCATCTGTTATACATTTTGAATTATTTTCATTTTTCATTCTGTCCAGCTTTCAAATGACCCCTAGAAAACAACCCCCCCCCCCCCCCACATTGCTCTGCGATGTTCCCGTTAGTTTTGCTACTTCTATTTCTATTCAGGCCCTCTCCTATTCTTATTGCGGCCTCTCATCGAAAACACCGCCTGGTTGCTAAGGTCATTTGCACCCTAGCAACCTAGCAAAATGGGGAGCCGCTCAACAATAACTGTAAATAGAAACGAAGACCAAGGGCAAGTTGTCTCAGAATAGCACTTTCTATGTTATACTAAAAGATCAAAAGTGAAAAACCCCTTTAAAGGGGAAGTAAACCATTAGGCTAGAAATGCTACATATTTCCCCTTCCAGACTAGGTCTGTGCCCCCGATAATGTCTGATTCATAGTACATGCTTTGGGCCGCTGTCAGTTTCGGGCCCCACTCACAATTTCTATTCAGGCCCTCTCCTATTCTTATTGCGGCCTCTCGTCGAAAACACTGCCTGGTTGCTAAGGTCATTTGGACCCTAGCAACCTAGCAAAATGGCTCGCCGCTCAACGATAATTGTAAATAAAATGAAGACCAACGGCAAGTTGTCTCTCTACATTATACTAAAAGTTAATTCAAAGGTGAAGAACCCCTTTTAAAGGGGAAGTAAAGCATTAGGGTAGAAATGCTATATATTTCCCCTTGCAGGCTAGGTCTGTGCCCCCGATAATGTCTGATTTATAGTACATGCTCTGGGCTGCTGTCCGTTTCGGGCCCCACTCACAATTAGGGGGTCAGTGGTACCCAAAGTGGTACCCACTGTTTTACCCGTCCCCTTCCCGCCCCCGTTCAGCTGATGTTTCTGTAGAAAGGCTACGGAGCCTTCACCCCGCTGTGCGCTGTGAGCCGAGACGCGTGGGGGTATCGGGTGTAGTGAGTCCCATGAAAGATTAATAAGTAGCCGCTGATATCCAATGCCTACGCTAGTGCCCGCTGTTACTATAGCCCTGTTGCTAGGGTAACACAGGGTATGGATATGTACTTACACTCACTGTACCTGCCCTGGTCTGGCCCCCCCCTGCTTCCTTATATGCCCCTCTGCTTGCCCCGGGGGGCCGGATCTGGAAAGAGATGCAATGTATTTAATGTATTTAGATCACATAACAAATAACTAGATACACGTTTGAGGGTTAGTTCCCCTTTACATTACATTTTAGTATCTCGTAGACATTGATATTATAAGAATTTGCAATTGGTCTTCATTTTTTTAATGTTTTTTCAGTTATTTAGCTTTTTTTTATAAGCAGCTCTCAGGGTTTGGCAATTTCAGCAGCTATCTGGTTGCTAGGGTGCAATTGATCCTAGCAACCAAGCAGTGGTTTGAACAAGAGTTGGGATTATGAATAGGAGGAGGGGCTGAATAGAAAGATAAGGAATAAAAAGTAACAATAACAATAAAACTGGAGCCTCACAGAGCAATAGGGTTTGGCTGCCGGGGTCAGTTATCCTGTTGCTAGGGCTCAAATGACCTTAGCAACCAGGGAGTGGTTTGAATGAGAGGCTGGTATATGAATAGGGGAGGGGCTGAATAGAAAGATAAGGAATAAAAAGTAACAATAACAATCTCTAACCCCCCCTGTGTTTGTGTTCCCCCAGCGTGTGCGGTGGCCGGACTGTGGAGCTGTGTCACAATCAACCCCCTCAATATCGCAGCCGGGGTGCTAATGATGTGAGTATGGAGGTGCTGGTCCTGCTGCGGCATAGGGATTCCCCTGTACTAAGCCCAATTCAGCAGGAACAGCCCCCTAAGTTTGCTCATAGCCTGTACAGAGAGATACCATAAAACTATGGCACATAGGGATTCCCCTGTACTAAGCACAATTCAGCAGGAACAGCCCCCTAAGTTTGCTCATAGCCTGTACAGAGAGATACCATAAAACTATGGCACATAGGGATTCCCCTGTACTAAGCACAATTCAGCAGGAACAGCCCCCTAAGTTTGCTCATAGCCTGTACCGAGAGATACCATAAAATTATGGCACATAGGGATTCCCCTGTTCTAAGCACAATTCAGCAGGAACAGCCCCCTAAGTTTGCCCATAGCCTGTACAGAGAGATACCATAAAACTATGGCACATAGGGATTCCCCTGTACTAAGCACAATTCAGCAGGAACAGCCCCCTAAGTTTGCCCATAGCCTGTACAGAGAGATACCATAAAACTATGGCACATAGGGATTCCCCTGTACTAAGCACAATTCAGCAGGAACAGCCCCCTAAGTTTGCCCATAGCCTGTACAGAGAGATACCATAAAACTATGGCAGAATAGGGATTCCCCTGTACTAAGCCCAATTCAGCAGGAACAGCCCCCTAAGTTTGCTCATAGCCTGTACAGAGAGATACCATAAAACTATGGCACATAGGGATTCCCCTGTACTAAGCACAATTCAGCAGGAACAGTCCCCTAAGTTTGCTCATAGCCTGTACAGAGAGATACCATAAAACTATGGCACATAGGGATTCCCCTGTACTAAGCACAATTCAGCAGGAACAGCCTCCTAAGTTTGCTCATAGCCTGTACAGAGAGATACCATAAAACTATGGCAGAATAGGGATTCCCCTGTACTAAGCACAATTCAGCAGGAACAGCCCCCTAAGTTTGCTCATAGCCTGTACAGAGAGATACCATAAAACTATGGCACATAGGGATTCCTCTGTACTAAGCACAATTCAGCAGGAACAGCCCCCTAAGTGTTTTTTCCCCGCAGGCTCAACGCGTTCATCCTGTTCCTGTGTGAGGCTCCCTTTTGCTGCCAGTTTGTCGAGTTCGCCAATACGGTTTCTGAGAAGGCTGACAGGCTGAAAAGCTGGCAGAAAGCGGCGTTTTATTGTGGGTAGGGGCACTATTTTTTGTATTTGTATTGAATGAGGTCATGTGACCGGCTGAGGGGTCCATCTGTGGTTCAGCCCTGATCCAATTGCCCAGATTGGGCCAATGCTTCCCAGTATCCATGGAGTTATAACAACTGCAGGGAGTTGCTGGTACTCCCAGTAGCGCTAATGCCCCCGGGTTCATTTAATTTAACAGATTCGCCACTAGGTGGCGCTGCTCATTAACAAATGATTTTTTAGGTTTAACAATGACTGAACGTGAAACTATTATGGGACAAATCCGTGTAACTGATGTTTGTATTCTCCCCCCTCCCCACAGGATGGCGCTGCTTCCCATCTTCATCAGCTTCACGTTTACCACCTTGTTCGGCAATGCTATCGCCTTTGCGTCGGGGGTTCTGTACGGTCTCTCCGCCTTGGGCAAGAAGTAAGTGAGCCCTATAGTGGGGTCTGGTACTGCTGCTTTATATTCCTGTTATATACAGTCGGGTCAACCCCTCAGTGACTGCTAATATCCTTATCATTTACAGTAGGGGGTACATTATCCCTTATAATACATGAGTGATACTCAGAGTTCCCTGTATAACTCAGCCTGCAGCCTTGTGCCTTTATATGGGGGGCACAGAACCCCTCAGTGACTGCTAATATCCTTATCATTTACAGTAGGGGGTACATTATCCCTTATAATACATGAGTGATACTCAGAGTTCCCTGTATAACTCAGCCTGCAGCCTTGTGCCTTTATATGGGGGGCACAGAACCCCTCAGTGACTGCTAATATCCTTATCATTTACAGTAGGGGGTACATTATCCCTTATAATACATGAGTGATACTCAGAGTTCCCTGTATAACTCAGCCTGCAGCCTTGTGCCTTTATATGGGGGGCACAGAACCCCTCAGTGACTGCTAATATCCTTATCATTTACAGTAGGGGGTACATTATCCCTTATAATACATGAGTGATACTCAGAGTTCCCTGTATAACTCAGCCTGCAGCCTTGTGCCTTTATATGGGGGCACAGAACCCCTCAGTGACTGCTAATATCCTTATCATTTACAGTAGGGGGTACATTATCCCTTATAATACACGAGTGATACTCAGAGTTCCCTGTATAACTCAGCCTGCAGCCTTGTGCCTTTATATGGGCACAGAACCCCTCAGTGACTGCTAATATCCTTATCATTTACAGTAGGGGGTACATTATCCCTTATAATACACGAGTGATACTCAGAGTTCCCTGTATAACTCAGCCTGCAGCCTTGTGCCTTTATATGGGGGGCACAGAACCCCTCAGTGACTGCTAATATCCTTATCATTTACAGTAGGGGGTACATTATTCCTTATAATACATGAGTGATACTCAGAGTTCCCTGTATAACTCAGCCTGCAGCCTTGTGCCTTTATATGGGGGGCACAGAACCCCTCAGTGACTGCTAATATCCTTATCATTTACAGTAGGGGGTACATTATCCCTTATAATACATGAGTGATACTCAGAGTTCCCTGTATAACTCAGCCTGCAGCCTTGTGCCTTTATATGGGGGGCACAGAACCCCTCAGTGACTGCTAATATCCTTATCATTTACAGTAGGGGGTACATTATCCCTTATAATACATGAGTGATACTCAGAGTTCCCTGTATAACCCAGCCTGCAGCCTTGTGCCTTTATATGGGGGGCACAGAACCCCTCAGTGACTGCTAATATCCTTATCATTTACAGTAGGGGGTACATTATCCCTTATAATACATGAGTGATACTCAGAGTTCCCTGTATAACCCAGCCTGCAGCCTTGTGCCTTTATATGGGGGGCACAGAACCCCTCAGTGACTGCTAATATCCTTATCATTTACAGTAGGGGGTACATTATCCCTTATAATACATGAGTGATACTCAGAGTTCCCTGTATAACTCAGCCTGCAGCCTTGTGCCTTTATATGGGGGGCACAGAGCCCCTCAGTGACTGCTAATATCCTTATCATTTACAGTAGGGGGTACATTATCCCTTATAATACATGAGTGATACTCAGAGTTCCCTGTATAACTCAGCCTGCAGCCTTGTGCCTTTATATGGGCACAGAACCCCTCAGTGACTGCTAATATCCTTATCATTTACAGTAGGGGGTACATTATCCCTTATAATACATGAGTGATACTCAGAGTTCCCTGTATAACTCAGCCTGCAGCCTTGTGCCTTTATATGGGGGGCACAGAACCCCTCAGTGACTGCTAATATCCTTATCATTTACAGTAGGGGGTACATTATCCCTTATAATACATGAGTGATACTCACAGTTCCCTGTGGGTGCAGTTCATTGGATGGGGGGTAACAGACGGATCTCTATGCTCTGTTGCAGGGGGGACGCCATTTCCTACGCGAAGCTACAGAAGCAGCAGCCGGACGAGGAGAAGCTGACGGACCTATAGAGGCGCGAGGGGAACCCGCTGCTGCACGGACAATAGATACTTTTTTATTAGGTTTAACAAATTCTCTTATTTATGGATCTTTGCTGTGAAATTTTTAAGAATTCCAATACGGTATGAGTGTGAGACTCGCCGGCCCCGCCCAATGGCTACCGTGGGAGGAGTCTGGTTCCGGCACGTCTGGACTGCGACTGGCACTTTACGGGAAACACTAATTACGACCCACAATCCCCGTGTGGTTTGTGACCTGGAGATGTAGCCGGGGGGAGGGACAGTTGGGTAGAATCCCAGCTACGGACTGGGGGTGGGGGGGGGGCCCGGTTGTTAAAAGGGAACTTTTAGTATGATGTAGAGAGTGAAAAAAGTATAAAGTAATGAAAAAAGTATAAATAATAATGAAGACCAATTGCAAAGTTGCTAGGAATAGGGCATTCTGTTACATATAGTGAAACCTGGCTGTCTATTCAAATCTAGTGGAAACTTGATTGGTGGAAGGTTATATTTTGCACTGGACTCAACCACTAGGGGGCATGTGTATGGGAGAGAAGGGGAGGATCCCGCTCAGGATCTGATTGGAGCTTATTTGGGTATCAGTTGGACCACTGAGAGCGCAGGCAGCACAGCAGAGCCTCTCCCCTTCCGCCTGTTTATAACCGTAATAGTTACACGGGGGTAATGGAGTGAAAGGATGAGGCTCACAGTAAGGCGATTGCTCAGCCAGGGGTGCGGCCCCGCCTCTGGGAATTCCTGTTATAGAGCCACTTTCTCGGGGGTCTCAAAGCCTGATTGGGGGGCAGAATGTGCCGAACATTCGCTCATCACTACCTTCTGTAACTTTTAGTACGTTATAGAATAACCAGTTCTAAGCAACTTTTCAATTGGTCTTCATTATTTTTTATAGTTTTTTTTTTTTTTTTTAATTTTTCTTACTTTCAAATGGGGGTCACTGACCCCGGTAACCAAAGAACTATTGCTCTGTGAGGCTCCAGTTTTATTGTTACTTTTTTTTATTAATTATTTTAATATCTAGGTCCTCTCCTATTTATATACCACTTGATTTAAACAACTCCCTGGTTGCTAAGGTAATTCGGACACTGGCAACCAGATAACTGCTGGAATTCCAAACGGGAGCTGCTAAACAAAAAGTGAAATACTTAATAAAAATGCAAATACTGAAAAAGACCAACTGCAATAATCAAAAAAAAAAACACAAATACTAAAAAAAGGCCAATTGCAATAATTAATTATTGTAATTAGTCTTTTTTTAGTATTGTTTTTTTTTTTTTTAATTATTGCAATTGGTCTTTTTTAAGTATTGTGTTCAATGTAATTGGTCTTTTAAGTATTGTTTTTTTTAAACAAAATACTAAAAAAGACCAATTGCAATAATTAAAAAAAACCACAATACTAAAAAACGAAGACCAATTGCAATAATAAAAAAATACTTAAAAAAAAACAAACCGACTGCAATAATTAAAAAAATACTAAAAAGGAAGACCAATTGCAATAATTAAAAAAAAAATACTAAAAAAAAAAAACCGACTGCAATAATTAAAAAAATACTAAAAAAGGAAGACCAATTGCAATAATTAAAAATATATGAAAAAAGGAAGACCAATTGCAATAATTGAAAAAAAAAAAATACTAAAAAAAGACCAATTGCAATAATTAAAAAAATACTAAAAAAAGACCAATTGCAATCATTAAAAAGCAACACTAGAAAAGGAAGACCAATTGCAATAATTAAAAAAAGGACAAATTGCAATAATTAAAAAAAAAATTCTAAAAAAGACCAACTGCGATAATTAAAAATACACTAAAAAAAGGAAGACCAATTGCAATAATTGAAAAAATACTAAAAAAAAAAAAAAAAAGACCAATTGCAATAATTAAAAAAACAACACTAAAAAAGGAAGACCAATTGCAAATTGCCTTACTATCACTCTCTATATCATACTAAAGGTTAACACAAAGGTGAATAAGCCCCATTTAGCAGAAAGAGGCCGCGGGTACAAGTCGCGCTCGTTTCTCTCCTGAATCCGTTTGTAATGAATGAGCCGATAGTCGGGGAGATCTCAGCGATCTACGTTTACATATTTAATAATGTAGCGACGAATCAGCGGGGAAGGGAGGGATTATGTTAATGAGCCGGTGTCCCTCCCCCGGCGCTGCCTGCGCAGGATCTGGCGAATCAGGACTTTTCTACTACAACTTCTTACTCTGAAATTGCTGTGGGTTTGGTCTGAATTTTTGGCTGTGAATTTGGATTTTTTAAGGGCGGCCGTGTACTGACACGTTATGTGCTGCGAATAAAGGGGAAATACATTGTACCTCCCACAGCGTTTGTGTGCGTCTGTAGGCTTCCTACTACTTGCAGCGCAGCAGTAAAGTGTGCCTGAGTCTGAGCTTTCAGCCAGCGCTACACATTAGAACTGCTTTCAGCTAACCTATTGTTTCTCCTACTCCCATGTAACTGGAGGAGTCCCAAGCCGGACTTGGATTTCTTACTATTGAGTGCTATTCTGATACCTACTGGGAGCTGCTATCTTGCTCCCTTCCCATTGTTCTGCTGATCGGCTGCTGGGGGTGACGGGGGGGGGATATCACTCCAACTTGCAGCGCAGCAGTAAAGTGTGCCTGAGTCTGAGCTTTCAGCCGGCGCTACACATTAGAACTGCTTTCAGCTAACCTATTGTTTCTCCTACTCCCATGTAACTGGAGGAGTCCCAAGCCGGACTTGGATTTCTTACTATTGAGTGCTATTCTGATACCTACTGGGAGCTGCTTGGAGAGCACCTAAACAGAAAGATAAGCATTGAAAAAATGTCAATAATAATACAATTTATAGGCAGTTGGGGTCAGTGACCCCCCCCCCATTTGGGCGCTTGAGTGAGTCAGAAGAAGGTAAATGATTCCAAAACTATAAAAAAAAAAAAAACAATTGAAACACTGGGCTTTTTACAAATATATTTACAGTATATATATATAATACACAAGAGCCATGAATATCCTGTAAATTATATACTTATAATCAGAGCTTAGTGATGTCATCAGTTATAATCAGAGCTTAGTGATGTCATTTCTGTCACATGACTCACTGAAACCTGTATATTATAATAAATAAAGTGCCCCCTGTTGTAAAATATGAGGATATTAGAAGTCACCGAGGAGTTCCATGACTTGTATAATATATATATATATATAAAACTCCTCCCTATATGTATATAGTCATTAAACTCCTCCCTGTATTTATACGGTCATTAAACTCCTCCCTGTATTTATACGGTCATTAAACCCCTCCCTGTATTTATACGGTCATTAAACTCCTCCCTGTATTTATACGGTCATTAAACCCCTCCCTGTATTTATACGGTCATGAAACCCCTCCCTGTATTTATACGGTAGCTAAACTCCTCCCTGTATTTATACAGTCGTTAAACTCCTCCTTCTATTTATACGGTCACGAAACACCTCCCTGTATTTATACGGTCACGAAACTCCTCCCTGTATTTATACGGTCATGAAACTCCTCCCTATATTTATACGGTCATTAAACCCCTCCCTGTATTTATACGGTCACTAAACTCCTCCCTGTATTTATACGGTCATGAAACTCCTCCCTGTATTTATACGGTCACGAAACTCCTCCCTGTATTTATACGGTCACGAAACTCCTCCCTGTATTTATACGGTCACGAAACTCCTCCCTGTATTTATACGGTCACGAAACTCCTCCCTGTATTTATACGGTCGTTTAACTCCTCCCTGTATTTATACGGTCATGAAACTCCTCCCTGTATTTATACGGTCGTTTAACTCCTCCCTGTATTTATATGGTCATGAAACTCCTCCCTGTGTTTATACGGTCATGAAACTCCTCCCTGTATTTATACGGTTGTTAAACTCCTCCCTTTATTTATACGGTCATGAAACTCCTCCCTGTATTTATACAGTCATGAAACTCCTCCCTTTATTTATATAATCTTAAAACTCCTCCCTGTATTTATATGGTCATGAAACTCCTCCCTTTATTTATATAATCTTAAAACTCCTCCCTGTATTTATATGGTCATGAAACTCCTCCCTTTATTTTACAGCAGGTTGTACATTACTCACTATATATATTTACTGTTCAGACCCTGGGAGTTGGCCGCTGATCCTCTACTGTCAGTTGAAAGCCTTGGGAGATTGGAACTCATCCTGCTGCTGGGCGTGGCCAGGCCCAGACTGGGCTTCAAAATAGGCCCTGGCATTACAAACAGCGCCCCCAACAGGCCCAATAAATAGTGACTATGGCACCTTACAGCAGCCCCTCTGGTATTTGCCGGAACCCACAGATTGCCAGTCTGGTTCTAGTCTCATAGGCAGGGGGGCAATGGAGCACGGTGAGGAACGTTGTGCCGTAAAGCAGGAATGGACTGTTGTACTGAAACAAGAGTGTGTGGATGGAACCAGAGCAGTAGAATGGTGCCTGTGTTTGCCAATCATTCAACCTCTAGGACTGTTGGTGCTGTTCCTTCCGGTAAAGTCCTTCGCAACGGAGAAAATAAAAAGAAAACAAAAAGCCCCCGTTACTTCATAAATGAGCGGCGGCCAGTCCGGAAGTAGGCCTCGATTTGTTCCAAGGAGCGCCCTTTGGTCTCGGGGACAAAGAAGTAGGTGAAGAACAATGCGCCGACGCAGACAACGGTAAAAAAGAAAAATGGCGTCTCGAGGGACAAGGCGTTCTGGGGGGAGATAGAGAAAACAATGAGAGCGCGGCCACTAAAGGAGACTTTCTGGGCTTCTTCAGGATTGGCCTTAGGGCAAAACTGGGCTCGATTCATCATAATGGGGGCCTGGGCAGTAGCGTTGGGTGAGTCTGCCCCAACCCTTGGCCAAAAGCCATCATTCAAAAACAGGCACCCCCCATTATGTCCTCATCCTCAGAGATGGGTCGGTTGGGTTAGAGGTGGGTGGGGATGGGCCGGTTGGGTTAGGGGTGGGTGGAGATGGGCCGGTTGGGTTAGAAGTGGGTGGGGATTGGTCGGTTGGGTTAGGGATGGGTGGGTATGGGTCGGTTGGGTTAGGTTAGGGGTGGGTGGGGATGGGTTAGGGGTGGGTTAGGGATAGGTGGGTATGGGTCAGTTGCGTTAGGGGTGGGTGGGTATGGGCTGGTTGAGTTAGGGATGGGTTGGTATGGGTCGGTTGGGTTAGGGATGGGTGGGGATGGGTCGGTTGGGTTAGGGATGGGTGGGGATGGGTCGGTTGGGTTAGGGATGGGTGGGTATGGGCCGGTTGGGTTAGGGATGGATGGGTATGGGCCGGTTGAGTTAAGGATGGGTGGGTATGGGTCGGTTGGGTTAGGGATGGGTCGGTTGGGTTAGGGGTGGGTGGGGATGGGTCGGTTGGGTTAGGGGTGGGTGATGATGGGTCGGTGCAGGTCCAGCTTTTGACCTGGGTATCACTACTAAAGTAGTAGACCAAGCTAATGAAGTCCTCACCCAACGGGATTTTCTAACCTGCCCCATAGATATCGGGACAATTTTTGGCCAGGTAATATTTGGGCAGGCAGTCAGAAAGGCTCCATGCTATAAGCCGTCAACTCGGTCTGGAAGGGCCACGTCAATAGCTTTTATCAGTTCATGAATGGCCAGCTTTGGGGTCTTTCTAGCTGTCAAGCGAATCAAGTTCCCCCTCAGTACAGAATAGATCTGAGTATAGACCCCTCATTCTGGGCTGCTCTCCTCCCTGTCGTCAGGCTGGCGGTGTAGAACAATGGTGCAAAAACTTCTTCTAATATCGAGTCAGAGCTACTTTTATTTCTTTGCCCAAGTCCAGAAGTCTAGGTCCAAGCTAGAACATAGAATAGTAAGAGGGCAACTGGCTCCATGATGCACTAGCTGCACTCCTATCTCCAGCAACAATGGACTGGGCCAGCAGGGCACCAGGGAAAAACCTGGTGGGCCACAACTGGGTTGGGGGCCCCAAGGTTGCAGTCCTGGTGGCACCCCAGTCCGACCAATGGGAAGGTGCCTCTGCAATAAAGCAGCTCATCTTGTATCCCTATTACACGGCGTTCTAGGCCCAACTTACCACTGCTGGGATGAAGGCTTCGGTGAGGATAAAGCCAGTTATCCAGCTGACCAATACGCAGAGGCCCGATGCCACTCCTCTGGATTTTAGGGGTAGGATCTCAGACATGAGCAGCCAGGTGATAGGTCCCCAACCAAAGGCGTATCCTGTAGAACAGGGAGGGCAACCATTGGGTCACAGTTCAAGAGTTGGAATAATTATGAGCTACCTTCAGAAGGTATCTAACAGCCTTACCCAATAGGAAGCAGGCAACATTTGATTGGTTGCCCTGGGGTACTGCCCAGATGCAGATTTGCCCAGTCTTAATTAATGAACCCTCGCTTGTTTCATTACCTACCTATGATATACAGCATGATGCAAACGAGGGGAATGAGTTGGATATAATTAATTGGCTCCGAGGCGTCGGCAGAACTGTTCGTAATCGTGGTCAGATTGGTCGAATTGTGACTCCCGTCAACGGTGAAATGTATGTACAACCCCATGGATAGGGAGGAGGCAAACATTAAGATACCTGCAAGGGGGAATTATCGTTAGTGGTATGATCGTTAGTGGTATCATTATCGTTAGTTATGTAACTATGTCTATGAAGTCCTCCTTATCTGTAAACCTGAGAAACAGAGAGCAGCCGGTGGAAGGGCGGAGCTATCTCCCAATACAAGAAAAGACACACCCATTTTTATTTATGAACATAGGTGTATCTTTCTGGGGAATGAAAGCCCCTCCCCTATTACGGGGCAGTAGATGTCGGAGCAGGCACTTACTTGATATGAAGAGGAGGATTTTCCTTCCGGCTTTGTCCATAACCGAGGCTGAAATGATGACGGAAAGTAATCGCACGGCGCCAACTAGGGCTGCGTCGTAACCGCCTCTCTGGGAGGAACAAGAGCCGTATTACAACAGAGTAAAAGAAGACTATACCCCGGCTTGTTGCACGTCTACAGACGATGGGCAAATGGTGGCTACACTGGTCTACTCTTGTAAGGCTATAGGGTAGTCCAGCACTTTGACTATTCAACATGGCTTCAATGGTTAATCCTTCTACTGCATACACATTGGTCTAGTTCGTGGAATGTTCTAATGTACTGATTGGCCATAGGTTGGTCTAGATTACTTAATACTCCGTATGGTTAGTCTAAACCAGAACACTCCAATGCTTTGAAGGGCTACAGGTTAGTCTTAGGGCTACAGCATAGTCTAGACTTTGAGGGGCTACAAGTTAGTCAAGACCAGAACATTCTAATGCTTTGAGGGGCTACAGGTTAGTCTTAGGGCTACAGCATAGTCTAGACTTTGAGGGGCTACAAGTTAGTCAAGACCAGAACATTCTAATGCTTTGAGGGGCTACAGGTTAGTCTTAGGGCTACAGCATAGTCTAGACTTTGAGGGGCTACAAGTTAGTCAAGACCACAACATTCTAATGTTTTGAGGGGCTACAGGTTAGTCTTAGGGCTACAGCATAGTCTAGACTTTGAGGGGCTACAGGTTAGTCAAGACCAGAACATTCTAATGCTTTGAGGGGCTACAGGTTAGTCTTAGGGCTACAGCATAGTCTAGACTTTGAGGGGCTACAAGTTAGTCAAGACCACAACATTCTAATGTTTTGAGGGGCTACAGGTTAGTCTTAGGGCTACAGCATAGTCTAGACTTTGAGGGGCTACAGGTTAGTCAAGACCAGAACATTCTAATGCTTTGAGGGGCTACAGGTTAGTCTTAGGGCTACAGCATAGTCTAGACTTTGAGGGGCTACAGGTTAGTCAAGACCAGAACATTCTAATGCTTTGAGGGGCTACAGGTTATTCTTAGGGCTAAAGCATAGTCTAGATTTTGAGGAGCCCCCCAGGTTAGTCAAGACCAGAACATTCTAATGCTTTGAGGGGCTACAGGTTAGTCTTAGGGCTACAGCATAGTCTAGATTTTGAGGAGCCCCCCAGGTTAGTCAAGACCAGAACATTCTAATGCTTTGAGGGACTACAGGTTAGTCTTAGGGCTAAAGCATAGTCTAGATTTTGAGGAGCCCCCCGGGTTAGTCAAGACCAGAACATTCTAATGCTTTGAGGGGCTACAGGTTAGTCAAGACCAGAACATTCTAATGCTTTGAGGGGCTACAGGTTAGTCTAAACCAGAACACTCTAATGCTTTGAGGGGCTACAGGGTAGTCTAGACCAGAACACTCTAATGCTCTGAAGAGCTACAGGTTGATTTTGGAGCGCACTAATGCTCTGAATGGCTACATGTTAGGCTAGACCAGAACCCTCTAATGCTCTGAAGAGCTACAGGTTAGTCTAGTCTAGACCAGAACATTCTAATGCTTTGAGGGGCTACAGGTTAGTCAAGACCAGAACATTCTAATGCTTTGAGTGGCTACAGGTTAGTCTTAGGGCTACAGCATAGTCTAGACTTTGAGGGGCTACAGGTTAGTCAAGACCAGAACATTCTAATGCTTTGAGGGGCTACAGGTTGATTTTGGAGCGCATTAATGCTCTGAATGGCTACAGGTTAGTCTAGACCAGAACCCTCTAATTCTCTGAAGAACTACGGGTTAGTCTAGTCTAGACCAGAACATTCTAATGCTTTGAGAGGCTACAGGTTAGTCAAGGCCAGAACATTTTAATGCTTTGAGGGGCTACAGATTAGTCAAGACCACAACATTCTAATGCGTTGAACACCCAGACCCCTTTGCCAGTGAAAGAGTTAAAATCAGAGCACACTCATTTGGTGCTTTCACAATGGGAAAACCTAAATTGCACAATCAGACACAAAAAGGGAAACAACGTGACTTTCTGTGAATTTGGAAGTGTTGTAACTCTGGCGAGAGGTCACTAGACTGGGATATCTGTAGTGTTATGCCTATAGGCATCTAGTAGTCACCATACTAGAGCTCTGGGATCCCCAACCTTTCTTACTTGTGAGCCACACCCAGATGTCAAAAGTGTTGGGGAGCCACACAAGCATGAAAAACTTTATTGGGGGATGCCAAGTAAAGACTGTGATTGGCTGTTTGGTAGCCCCATGGGGACTGCTGGCCTACAGGAGGCTCAGCTTGGAGCAAAACTATGTCTTTGGGCTTCCAAAACTGGTCTCCAAGCCAGAAGTTTAAAAATGGGCACCTACATTGAGGCCACTGGGACCAACGTCAAAGCGGGTGGTGAGCAACATGTCGGTTGGGGATCACTGCTCCAGCTAGATGGGACTACAGACACTAATGGGCGACATTTGGGATGGTCTAATCCGACTTACTAGTATCACTTTAGTCCTGTTGAAGATCGTCTCTAGGTAAATCAAGATGGGGCTGACACCAGACATCTGCTGGAGAAACCTCATGAAGACGGCGATCAGGATGGGCTTGTAGTAATATGGATTGGAAAGTTCTGTCCATGAGAGAGTGGAGCTCTAGGCAAGAGAAAGAGCATGGTCAGTTATGATCCACCACCGCTGGCCACTAGCATCCAAGCATCTTTGCTCCAATTCCAACACCTTTCTTAGCCATAGCTTACTCTACCTTCTTCAGAACGTTGCTTTTGATTCTTTCATATTCTCCTTGATACTCTGTGTTGACCCCCCGAAGCCAGGCCAAAGCCTTGAGCGCCTTTTCGTCCTTGCCCTTCGATATTAGGAAGCGTGGGGAGTCGGGCATGAAGCACAGGAGGAGGAGCATAGTGATTACGGGTACCTCTCCAATAACAGCAAGCCAACGCCAAGGCAGGAGAAGACCTATAGCCAAAGGGAATGAATAGCAGGATGAGGAAGAATAGTACAGTAGTATAGGATGATAAAGTACACTATATGGAAGTATAATTACCTAGAGCATAAAGTACAAGGGAGCCACAAACAGCCATGATCTGGGGACAAGCACCCAAACCTCCTCTGACTCCAGAATGAGAAATTTCAGAAATATACACCTGGATAGCATAGAGATCATGGTTAGAAAGCTAAATATACATAGAGTGTGCTTGATTATCCAGAATGACAACTCACCGGTATAGAAGAGGAAGTCATACCCCCTGCAAAACCTGTAAGGATCCGTCCCAACAGTAACATGGAGATGTGTTGGGCACTGCCCATGAGTAGAAAACCCAAGGATGAGGGAACAGCTGAGAACATGATGCTCAGTTTGCGTCCAAGGCGGTCATTCAGTACCATGGAGCTTACGCCCCCTGCGCAGGCACCCAGGGCAAACACTGCCTGAAAGGGGGTATATAGAGAGTGAATTTGGGGGTGCACAACGGTATACTAGAAATAGCAACCTGACAAGTCAGTTTTAATTGCAATGTTGGACCATGTAGGAAAATATCTCTATCAAGCTCATTTCTGGAGAACACGTTAGCGAGGTTGATAGGTTCAATCTAACACCATAATCCAACATCCAAAATCCTTCAAAAAGCCAAATAGCTTGAATTTACCCCAAACCATGATATCTCTTCTGGACTAATGTGCAGACCCTGGTCATCTTTTTCTAAGGCTGGAATCACGGGAGAAGTGTACACCAAGGCGTATCCGAAGGTGAAGTTTCCGAGGACGGCAGAAAAGGCTGCCAGGAACATCTTCTTGTTCTTTAGTGTCCTGCAGGAGAGGAGAGCACGTGGGTTTTAGGAACCGGCTACATATACTAGTCCCTGAGAATCTCTCTAGCCTGACTGGCCAGGTTTTCACACTTCTTTTTCACAGAGACAGAATGTAGAGATTGATCAATTCTACCAAAGTCAAGTCCTTTCTACAAAGTCAGTTCTACCAAAGCCAAATTCTTTCCGAAAAGTCAGTTCTACCAAAGTCAAGTCTTTTCTACAAAGTCAGTTCTACCAAAGAAAAGTCCATTCTACAAAGTCAGTTCTACCAAAGTCCTTTCAACAAAGTCAGTTCTACCAAAGTCAAGTCCTTTCTACAAAGTCAGTTCTACCAAAGTCAAGTCCTTTCTACAAAGTCAGTTCTACTAAAGCCAAATTCTTTCTACAAATCAGTTCTACCAAAGTCAAGTCTTTTCTACAAAGTCAGTTCTACCAAAAAAATGTCCTTTCTACAAAGTCAGTTCTACCAAAGTCAAGTCTTTTCTACAAAGTCAGTTCTACCAAAGAAAAGTCCATTCTACAAAGTCAGTTCTACCAAAGAAAAGTCCATTCTACAAAGTCAGTTCTACCAAAGTCAAGTCCTCTCTACAAAGTCAGTTCTACCAAAGCCAAATCCTTTCCACAAAGTCAGTTTTACCAAAGTCAAGTCCTCTCTACAAAGTCAGTTCTACCAAAGTCAAGTCCTCTCTACAAAGTCAGTTCTACCAAAGTCAAATCCTTTCAACACAGTCAGTTCTACCAAAGTCAAGTCCTTTCTACAAAGTCAGTTCTACCAAAGTCAAATCCTTTCTACAAAGTCAGTTCTACCAAAGCCAAGTCCTCTCCACAAAGTCAGTTCTACCAAAGTCAAGTCCTTTCTACAAAGTCAGTTCTACCAAAGTCAAATTCTTTCTACAAAGTCAGTTCTACCAAAGCCAAGTCCTCTCTACAAAGTCAGTTCTACCAAAGCCAAGACCTCTCTACAAAGTCAGTTCTACCAAGAAAAGTCCTTTCTACAAAGTCAGTTCTACCAAAGTCAAGTCCTTTCTACAAAGTCAGTTCTACCAAAGTCAAGTCCTTTCTACAAAGTCAGGTCTACCAAAGCCAAGTCCTTTCTACAAAGTCAGTTCTACCAAAGTCAAATTCTTTCTACAAAGTCAGTTCTACCAAAGTCAAATCCTTTCTACAAAGTCAGTTCTACCAAAGCCAAGTCCTCTCTACAAAGTCAGTTCTACCAAAGCCAAGACCTCTCTACAAAGTCAGTTCTACCAAGAAAAGTCCTTTCTACAAAGTCAGTTCTACCAAAGTCAAGTCCTTTCTACAAAGTCAGTTCTACCAAAGTCAAGTCCTTTCTACAAAGTCAGGTCTACCAAAGCCAAGTCCTTTCTACAAAGTCAGGTCTACCAAAGTCAAGTCCTTTCTACAAAGTCAGTTCTACCAAAGAAAAGTCCTTTCTACAAAGTCAGTTCTACCAAAGTCCTTTCAACAAACTCAGTTCTACCAAAGTCAAGTCTTTTTTAACAAAGTCCTTTCTACAAAGCCAACTTTACTGAGCACCATAAAAGGGACCTTTTGTAGAGTTCTATTTGTTGTGCTCATTCTACAGCCCAAAAATGACATTTTTTGCAAGCCTTATACCAGTAAGTTCCTTAGCAACGCTGACAGCTGTAGCACACATTCAGTGGTTCCCCCAAAACTCACCGTACATATTTCTTCTCTTCTTCCCGCAAGGCTTTCCCCACTGTCTGATAGTGAGATTTAGGCCCATCTCCAAGTAGTGGTTTCTGGGAGTCGTCCATTAGGAACAGAGTAGAATTTCAATGAATATTTTTTAATCTCGTCTGGTACTATCCGAGTCTCATCATCTCCAGACTCCCTATAGCTGGATCTTTGCTGCTATCTGTGCTGTGTCAGTGTGGGCTGTGTATGAGAATTTCTTCTTTCTATAACCCCAACCATCTCCCTTGTTCTGCTTCTGGTTGTAACTTCCTACCACGAGGGAAGTGATTGACATTTAAATGTATTACACAACAGGAAGCACCTCCAGGGGATTACACCACAGCACAATGACAACCTCTGCGGCTAAATAAAAAAGCCCCATATATCTTTAAATATACATATATTCAGACCTCATAAACTCTAATGACCTGTTTGCCTAACTCCCAGGCACTGATCAACGACCAGGAGCAAAAGCACCGACCCAGGGCCCCATCAGCTTCCATTGTGTATGCTCCTTCCTGTGATCAACACCTGGGGAGCTGCCAACTTGCCATGATGGACAAACATGCCAACATGTCACCTCTGCTTCACTACTCTTCTTTCTAAGCCCAGGTAAGGGGCAAGGGGGCAGGGCATAGAGGAGCATTTGGATGGGGGAAGGAGATGGAGGACCTTTGTGGGGGCTCAAGTGGTTTGATCAGGTTGGCAGGCTTGTTCCTCCCTAGAGGAGCATTTGGATAGGGGAAGGAGATGGAGGACCTTTGTGGGGGCTCAATTGGTTTGATCAGGTTGGCAGGCTCGGTCCTCCCTAGAGGAGCATTTGGATGGGGGAAGGAGATGGGGTAAGGGTGACCTTTGTGGGGGCTCAAGTGGTTTTATCAGGTTGGCAGGCTCGGTCCTCCCTAGAGGAGCATTTGGAAGGGGGAAGGAGATAGGGTAAGGGTGACCTTTGTGGGGGCTCAAGTGGTTTGATCAGGTTGGCAGGCTTGGTCCTCCCTAGAGGAGCATTTGGATTGGGGGAAGGAGATGGGGGTAAGGGTGGCCTTTGTGGGGGGCTCAAGTGGTTTGATCAGGTTGGCAGGCTTGGTCCTCCCTAGAGGAGCATTTGGATGGGGGAAGGAGATGGGGTAAGGGTGACCTTTGTGGGGGCTCAAGTGGTTTGATCAGGTTGGCAGGCTCGGTCCTCCCTAGGAACCTTTTCTTTAGTGAACATCATGCTTCTATGTTTATAAAAGGGGGCATTTCATAGATACTTCTATTCTAAAGGCCGGTACTGAGGAAGATGATTTTGACTGGAGGGTTGGCTTCACTGCTTGGTCATCCGCACTAACTTTTGGAACCGGAGGGGTGGAAATTCTAGGGGGTGGGACACAGTCCGCTTGCCCCCCCCCCCCTGGTCTTGACTTGCATGTATATAGGTATGGGATTGGTTGTTCTGGACTGCTTGGGACCTGGGGCTTTCTGGGGGTGGTGCTTTTGCACCATGACAGAGACAAAAGACTGTTTTTTAGAAACAGAAGTCAGTGGTTGTACGAGTTCCATATTAGTCATAATGAAATAATATGTATAGGGAGAAGGGGGAACCCCGGCTATTTGCTCTGCTGGGCTCTGGAATGACATTAGTGCTGATATCATTTGAAAAGCACCTATGCCTGGAACGTCCTGAATCCCATAGCAGCCATGGATTTATCTAGAAGACTGAGGGGTACATCATGGAACCCCTTATTATATCCCGTGGGCCTACAACAAGCTGATATCTCAAGATCCTGCAGTTCCGCCAACTGCCGAAAGATCAGGTCGGTACTTTTAATGGTACAGGTATAGGACCTGTTATCCAGAATGCTTGGGACCAAGGGTATTCCGGATAAGGGGTCTTTCCGTAATTTGGATCTTCATACCTTAAGTCTACTAAGAAATTAATAAAAACATTAATTAAACCCAATAGGGCTGTTCTGCCCCCAATAAGGGGTAATTATATCTTAGTTGGGATCAAGTACAGGTACTGTTTTATTATTACAGAGAAAAGGGAATAATTTAACCATTAAATAAACCCAATAGGGCTGTTCTGCCCCAATAAGGGGTAATTATATCTTAGTTGGGATCAAGTACAGGTACTGTTTTATTATTACAGAGAAAAGGGAATCATTTAACCATTAAATAAACCCAATAGGGCTGTTCTGCCCCAATAAGGGGTAATTATATCTTAGTTGGGATCAAGTACAGGTACTGTTTTATTATTACAGAGAAAAGGGAATCATTTAACCATTAAATAAACCCAATAGGGCTGTTCTGCCCCCAATAAGGGGTAATTATATCTTAGTTGGGATCAAGTACAGGTACTGTTTTATTATTACAGAGAAAAGGGAATCATTTAACCATTAAATAAACCCAATAGGGCTGTTCTGCCCCAATAAGGGGTAATTATATCTTAGTTGGGATCAAGTACAGGTACTGTTTTATTATTACAGAGAAAAGGGAATCATTTAACCATTAAATAAACCCAATAGGGCTGTTCTGCCCCCAATAAGGGGTAATTATATCTTAGTTGGGAACAAGTACAGGTACTGTTTTATTATTACCCCCCAGCGGCCCAGACTCGACCCTATTGCTGCTTTCTCTGGCCTCCGTTGTCCTCCCCTGACACGTTTCACATAGGTGTTCAGGGGAGGACGTTGGACAGGGGCCCCTGGGGGGGGTTTAGGAGTGCGCGGCTGGGACCCATGTGGGGGACACGGCCGGAGGAGACGCCCCAGGGGCCCCGCACCCCCCAGTCCGACCCTGATAGGGAGTGACGGCACGCATGGGAATTTCCACACAAGGTCATCAAGTAAATATGAGTTGAGGTTTATTCAGTCCAATGTTTCAGTTCCTAATTGGAACTCTCGTCAGGGACCCCAACACCCCGCTGTGTTACGATCGCTTATGAACCGGGTGCTAGGCAATGGGGTATGAAATGCCCTACGGAGGGCACATATCCATGGAAGGGGGTAAATATAAGGGCATACCTGCTGCCTCTACTGTTACATCCCTCTGTTCAAAAACACTGTAGCCCCCCCCGTGGGGCACATGACAATGAGTCAACACATAGGGGTAAATATAAGGGCACGCCTGCTGCCCCCTCTGTTCAAAAATGCTGTACCCCCCGGGGCACATGACAATGAGTCAACACTATCTATCTTGAGTAGCTAAAGAGGTTGTTGAGTTAACATTTAGTATGAAGTAGAGAGTGATATACAGCAGCTATTTGGTTGCTAGGGTCCAAGTAACCTTAACAACCGGGGAGTGGTTTGGATGAATAGGGGAGGGGCTGAATAGAAAGATAAGGAATAAAAAATAACAATAAAACTGGAGCCTCACAGAGCAATAGGGTTTGGTTGCCGGGGTCAGTGACCCCCATTAAAAAAACTACAAAGAGTTGGAAGAAGAAGGCAAATAATTCAAAAACTAAAATAAATAATAAAGACCAAATGAAAAGATGCTTAGAATTGGTCATTCTCTAACTAAAAGTTAACTTCAAGGTGAACCCACCCCTTTAATAAACTGTCCTATACCCCTGTTGTCTCCATCTTGCCCTACTGTCTCCATCTTGCCCTACTGCCTCCATCTTGTCCTACTGTCCCCATCTTGCCCTACTGTCTCCATCTTGCCCTACTGTCTCCATCTTGCCCTACTGTCCCCATCTTGCCCTACTGACTCCATCTTGCCCTACTGTCTCCAACTTGCCCTACTGTCTCCATCTTGCCCTACTGTCCCCATCTTGCCCTACTGTCTCCATCTTGCCCTACTGTCTCCATCTTGTCCTACTGTCCCCATCTTGCCCTACTGACTCCATCTTGTCCTACTGTCTCTATCTTGTCCTACTGTCTCCATCTTGCCCTACTGTCCCCATCTTGCCCTACTGTCTCCATCTTACCCTACTGTCTCCATCTTGCCTTACTGTCTCTATCTTGTCCTACTGTCTCCATCTTGCCCTACTGTCTCTATCTTGTCCTACTGTCTCCATCTTGCCCTACTGTCTCCATCTTGCCCTACTGTCTCCATCTTGCCCTACTGTCTCCATCTTGCCCTACTGTCTCCATCTTGCCGTACTGTCTCCATCTTGCCCTACTGTCCCCATCTTGTCCCACTGTCGCCATCTTGCCCTAATACCTGGTTTGGGGGCACTGAGAGCAACATCCAAGGAGCTGGGGAGCAACATGTTGCTCAGGAGCCACAGTTTGCCTTTGGTGCCAATTATCCTCGTGATTAAGATACGGCCCCACCGCGAGGGGGACCTGGAAAGTAGAAGTTGGGTTGTTGGACTGCCCGGCAAAGCCATAAAATTCCTAGGAAGTTAAGACATCAGCAGAGCTCATGATGGAAAGATGGTGTTTGTAACAAAGTTCTGAGTTTAAGAGAACCCCCAGTTTTATGGCACATGTGGCCATTTGGGTGGCCCTACAGATAGCCAAAGGAATCTGCTTTTTAATTTGGCCATCCATATACTGGGCCATAGCCTGCTGTTCCAATAGTTGGCCTTAAAGTCCATGATTGGTTCAAACCGTGTGGCCAAGGCAGGCCCGTTGGCAGGGAAGTATTTAGGTCCAGTGACACCTAGGCACCGGGTCAAATTACCCCCCCCCCCAATGGTGGAAGTGACGCCACCTTGGGCACGGCTCTGCCCAGGTATAACAGACTTTGACTTAAATCACCTCCGATCATGCCTGCTGCTGCCAGTGGGATTCTGGGAGATGTAGTTTAGAGGCATGTTAGGTTGTATCCTCAAGAATTTCAAGAATCATTTTCTAACAACAATTCCATGAATTCCCAGAGAATGGGGCGAGCGTTACGCAAGGGGATTAGCGGAATGGTTGGAACGGAACCTGTAGGCCCAATAAGCAGCACCCAACCTTGCTTTCTTCCCTTCCCCTCATGGGTGGCCCGGCCGCCAACTCTACCCACTGCCCAAACTGCCATAACATGCCGGCCGCCCCGGCAGCTGTGGTACAGAGTCTGTGATCGGTTTGTTGGATATGAGGGGAGTTAATGGTGCCCATACTCAATGGTTATCAAGGGGTCCCGCGCATTTCCCCAGTGACATCACTGGAAGTGACATCATACACACCCGTGCTCATGACATCACTTCTGCCATCTGGGGGGCATACTTATGTCCGGGTTCTAGGGTGGCACCGCAACTGAATACGCCCCTACTGGTCACATGGTACAGAGCAAATCAAAGCCCTGGAAAGTTTGCCAAATGAAAATTTAAGTGAGCTAAAATCATTAGCCAATCAGGCTATCAGGGTCGGACTGGGGGAGTTAAGGGCCCACTGGGGCTACTGCCCCCTGGGCCCTGCACCCTCCAAGGTGCCCCCGCCATCCACACCGCCCAAGGTGCCCCCACCATGCCCCCTAACCCCCCCCAACAGGAGCCCCAGCCACTGCCTAACATCCTCCCCTGATTGCGCGTAAGTGAAACGCGTCGGGGAGGGACACCTGCGCGGGGGGAGGGACACCTGCGCGGGGGGAGGGACACCTGCGCGGGGGGAGGGGGGGGAGCCGCGTGGGGGGGAGGGACACCTGCGCGGGGGGAGGGACACCTGCGCGGGGGGGGGGGGGGAGCCACTGGGTTAATTCCCGGCCCAGTCCGAGCCTGCAGCCAATTGGGGTAAACTCCAGCAGAGAAATCTATTAGGCCACCCAAGTCGTGGGCCCAAGTGGTTTCACCCTTGGGGCAATAAACGTATCCCATGGTGCTATAGTGGAGCCCACTGCCTATCTGCACCCCCGTTTCACTGCCACAGAGAATCCTTGTCTGGAAATGGGGCAGTCTGTGTTCCCGAGCAACAACTGCCCCCAACAATCACTTACATTAAGGCGAACGGGGAAGCAATTTCGTATGTATATTATACATTGGCCACTTCTAAGCAACTTTTCAATTTGAGCCCTAGCAACAGGATAACTGACCCCGGCAGCCAAACCCTATTGCTCTGTGAGGCTCCAGTTTTATTGTTATTGTTACTTTTTATTCCTTATCTTTCTATTCAGCCCCTCCCCTATTCATATACCAGCCTCTCATCCAAACTGCTCCCTGGTTGCTAAGGTAATTGGAGCCCTAGCAACAGGATAACTGACCCCGGCAGCCAAAACCTATTGCTCTGTGAGGCTCCAGTTTTATTGTTATTGTTACTTTTTATTCCTTATCTTTCTATTCAGCCCCTCCCCTATTCATATACCAGCCTCTCATCCAAACTGCTCCCTGGTTGCTAAGGTAATTGGAGCCCTAGCAACAGGATAACTGACCCCGGCAGCCAAAACCTATTGCTCTGTGAGGCTCCAGTTTTATTGTTATTGTTACTTTTTATTCCTTATCTTTCTATTCAGCCCCTCCCCTATTCATATACCAGCCTCTCATCCAAACTGCTCCCTGGTTGCTAAGGTAATTGGAGCCCTAGCAACAGGATAACTGACCCCGGCAGCCAAACCCTATTGCTCTGTGAGGCTCCAGTTTTATTGTTATTGTTACTTTTTATTCCTTATCTTTCTATTCAGCCCCTCCCCTATTCATATATCAGCCTCTCATCCAAACCACTCCCTGGTTGCTAAGGTAACTTGGACCCTAGCAACCAAATAGCTACTTAAACGCCAGTTCCTAAACTGAAACTAAACAACTACAGATAATTTTTTTTAATTATTTGCCTTCTTCTTCCAAATTTTTAAACCTTTTAAATGGGGGTCGCTGACCCCGGCAGCCAAACCCTATTGCTCTGTGAGGCTCCAGTTTTATTGTCATTGTTACTTTTTATTCCTTATCTTTCTATTCAGCCCCTCCCCTATTCATATACCAGCCTCTCATCCAAACCCCTCCCTGGTTGCTAAGGTAACTTGGACCCTAGCAACCACATAGCTACTAAAACGCCAAACTGGAGAGTTCCTAAACTGAAAACTAAACAACTACAGATAATATAAAACGAAGACCAATTGCAAATTATCTCAGAATATGACTCTCTACATTATAGTAAAAGATAACCCAAAGCAGCTGCCAAAACACCCCAATTTACCTATTTACCATGCCCCCAACCTGCCTGTCACAAAGCTACGACGCCCCCTATGCAAGAGGCTATTCCCAGATCTATAGAATACCACCTTAAATGCCATAAATACCACCTTAAATGCCATAAATACCACCTTAAATACATAAATATGGATTAAACTTGCAACAGGTGCATTCCTAGGGTAATCAAGGGCGGGTATTTCCTTACTGGCAGGTACAAGCCATTAAGAAAAACTGCCCCTTGTAAGAGAAGGGGTTAACCTATTATTTTTAACAGCAACCCCCCCCACCCGACTATTAAAGTGACGGTAGGCGTGTAACCAGTATGAAGTCACCTGCCCTGTCTCCGTGGGTGGGTGTGTCACTAGCAACTGACTTGCGTTAGAGTTACTGATGCAGCACCCAGCACCCAGCACCCAGCACCCAGCACCCAGCACCCAGCACCCTTCTCTCTCTCTACTTAATGTTTCTTGGCTTTTTGTTGAAAAAAAATCCACACTTTTGGCCCCAGGTCCCACGGAGGACTCCTGCATTCAAAGCTGGACATCGCTACTGCCGCCAGTAAGTGTCTGCAGGGGCAATTCCTTTGTAAATGGGGCAATTCCTTTGTAAATGGGGCAATTCCTTTGCAAACTGGGACAAAGGTGGGTCACAGACCCTTGAAGTTTCACCTTAGAGAACTGTAAGTGTGTCTGTGCTATATATATATATGTGTGTGTATTAATAGGTGTTTTGTACCAGGCAATGTCATTGGCTAATATCCTGCAGATTATAAAAGTGAGCAGTCTACTTGCTTATTATCTCTTTCTATGTATATATATAGCTAGACAGATACAGGTATGGGATCCAATTACAGAAGGGTCATCTCCCATAGACTCCATTTTGATCAAAACATTTAGATTTTTAGAAATTATTTCCTTTCTTTCTCTGTAATAATAAAACAGTACCTGTACTTGATCCCAACTAAGATATAATTACCCCTTATTGGGGGCAGAACAGCCCTATTGGGTTTATTTCATGGTTAAATGATTCCCTTTTCTCTGTAATAATAAAACAGTACCTGTACTTGATCCCAACTAAGATATAATTACCCCTTATTGGGGCAGAACAGCCCTATTGGGTTTATTTAATGGTTAAATGATTCCCTTTTCTCTGTAATAATAAAACAGTACCTGTACTTGATCCCAACTAAGATATAATTACCCCTTATTGGGGCAGAACAGCCCTATTGGGTTTATTTCATGGTTAAATGATTCCCTTTTCTCTGTAATAATAAAACAGTACCTGTACTTGATCCCAACTAAGATATAATTACCCCTTATTGGGGCAGAACAGCCCTATTGGGGTTATTTAATGGTTAAATGATTCCCTTTTCTCTGTAATAATAAAACAGTACCTGTACTTGATCCCAACTAAGATATAATTACCCCTTATTGGGGGCAGAACAGCCCTATTGGGTTTATTTCATGGTTAAATGATTCCCTTTTCTCTGTAATAATAAAACAGTACCTGTACTTGATCCCAACTAAGATATAATTACCCCTTATTGGGGCAGAACAGCCCTATTGGGTTTATTTAATGGTTAAATGATTCCCTTTTCTCTGTAATAATAAAACAGTACCTGTACTTGATCCCAACTAAGATATAATTACCCCTTATTGGGGCAGAACAGCCCTATTGGGTTTATTTAATGGTTAAATGATTCCCTTTTCTCTGTAATAATAAAACAGTACCTGTACTTGATCCCAACTAAGATATAATTACCCCTTATTGGGGGCAGAACAGCCCTATTGGGTTTATTTCATGGTTAAATGATTCCCTTTTCTCTGTAATAATAAAACAGTACCTGTACTTGATCCCAACTAAGATATAATTACCCCTTATTGGGGCAGAACAGCCCTATTGGGTTTATTTCATGGTTAAATGATTCCCTTTTCTCTGTAATAATAAAACAGTACCTATTAATGTTCAAATGATTTTTTAGTAGACTTGGTATGGAGATCCAAATTACGGAAGCACTCTGAATAACAGGTCCCATACTGTATATTATACACAGGGCTGATTACTATTCCCCACATATCGGCTGCAGGTATTTGGAACCAGGTGTTGATAGTTTAAGTATCTGTGCGTGATGGGACTTGTGCAGAACTGGGCCGGGATTGGATGAGCACTATGTTAACTCTCTCACTGCCAGCCCAGGGGGGCGAATACTGCAGGTAAGTGTAACTGCCGGGGATAGGGAGAGCCCGTGGGGTTGCTGGGAGTTGGGATAGGGAGAGCCCGTGGGGTTGCTGGGAGTTGGGATAGGGAGAGCCCGTGGGGTTGCTGGGAGTTGGGATAGGGAGAGCCCGTGGGGTTGCTGGGAGTTGGGATAGGGAGAGCCCGTGGGGTTGCTGGGAGTTGGGATAGGGAGAGCCCGTGGGGTTGCTGGGAGTTGGGATAGGGAGAGCCCGTGGGGTTGCTGGGAGTTGGGATAGGGAGAGCCCGTGGGGTTGCTGGGAGTTGGGATAGGGAGAGCCCGTGGGGTTGCTGGGAGTTGGGATAGGGAGAGCCCGTGGGGTTGCTGGGAGTTGGGATAGGGAGAGCCTGTGGGGTTGCTGGGAGTTGGGATAGGGATAGGGAGAGCCCGTGGGGTTGCGTTGTTATTTATTTATTTAAATTATTTCACTCTCCAGTTAGTGATTTCAGCAGCTCTGCAGTTGCTAGGGTCTGGTGTACCCTAGCAACCAGGCAGTTGAAGACCTGAATAGAAAGCTTAGTAGAAAAAAGTAAAATTGTAAAAAAGTTGATGCCCCTCCCTGTGGCTCCATCCCGGCTATTGTTTTTATAGGGGGCCCATAAGGGGGGAACTTGTAGGACAGAGGTTATTTGCGGCCGACGCTTGGGAATGTGCCTGTCATGGCCGGAACAACCTGTTCTGTTGCTTTCACAGCTCATGGCTCTAAGTCAGAGTTGAATTTGCAGCAGTGAAACCGGGTGTCGGTGGCAGGAAGAGTCTCCATAGTAATCTGCTTAGCTCACTGGGGCAGGGACTGATGGGAATGGGATAGGGACCTTAGATTGTAAGCTCACTGGGGCAGGGACTGATGGGAATGGGATAGGGACCTTAGATTGTAAGCTCACTGGGGCAGGGGCTGATGGGAATGTGATAGGGACCTTAGATTGTAAGCTCACTGGGGCAGGGACTGATGGGAATGGGATAGGGACCTTAGATTGTAAGCTCACTGGGGCAGGGACTGATGGGAATGGGATAGGGACCTTAGATTGTAAGCTCACTGGGGCAGGGGCTGATGGGAATGTGATAGGGACCTTAGATTGTAAGCTCACTGGGGCAGGGACTGATGGGAATGGGATAGGGACCTTAGATTGTAAGCTCACTGGGGCAGGGGCTGATGGGAATGGGATAGGGACCTTAGATTGTAAGCTCACTGGGGCAGGGACTGATGGGAATGGGATAGGGACCTTAGATTGTAAGCTCACTGGGGCAGGGACTGATGGGAATGGGATAGGGACCTTAGATTGTAAGCTCACTGGGGCAGGGACTGATGGGAATGGGATAGGGACCTTAGATTGTAAGCTCACTGGGGCAGGGGCTGATGGGAATGGGATAGGGACCTTAGATTGTAAGCTCACTGGGGCAGGGACTGATGGGAATGGGATAGGGACCTTAGATTGTAAGCTCACTGGGGCAGGGACTGATGGGAATGGGATAGGGACCTTAGATTGTAAGCTCACTGGGGCAGGGGCTGATGGGAATGTGATAGGGACCTTAGATTGTAAGCTCACTGGGGCAGGGACTGATGGGAATGGGATAGGGACCTTAGATTGTAAGCTCACTGGGGCAGGGACTGATGGGAATGGGATAGGGACCTTAGATTGTAAGCTCACTGGGGCAGGGACTGATGGGGACTGATCAGTCCCTGCCCCAGTGAGCTTACAATCTAAGGTCCCTATCCCATTCCCAGCTAACCTGCCTGTATGTTATTGGCACACTGAAGGAAGGGTGTAGGTGAGATTCTGTTTTTGCAATGCTCTAGTATAAAAGTATATTTTAGACTCTTCCTAGAGGTGCTGTGAGTTGGTGACAGTGGAACCTGAAGAGCAGGTTGGTCGCCATTCCCCAGTGAGCAGGTAAACAGTGACCGACGGTTAATAAACCCAGATCCTGCCATAACGTTTGTACAGTTCTGAATAATCAGACCCTTTCCCTACAATTTAGTATGTTTTTCTGATGGGGTGTGGGATTAATGTACTCAGGCTATTATGGGCACCTTATAATCTGGGTTCCACTGCCATTTAGTACTTAACTCCACTCTGTGCGGAGGTACTAACTGCCAGATACCTTGATTTCATTGTATGGTTTTTGGATAGAGATGCTAGGCTGTATGAGAATAAAAATAAAGCAAAGTATGAGCTGAAGATGAAGCTACAGGCCCAACCGCTCAAAGGACAGGTATAGAAAAGGTACCCATGATGCAATAGGGCCCGGGCGCCTCACCACAAAAGCATACAGTTTATTTTAGGTAGAGGTTTCGGAGTCCCCTAACAGTCTAATTGGGCTTAGCAAGGTACAATATACTGGCTTTGTAGAGGGTTAAAGCAATGTTTGTAAGGCTGTGGGTGGCGAGCCTCCGGGGAATGAAACTTCATGGGGTCATAAATGTCTTGGCTGCCCGACAGGATTATCTGTGTCAATGATTGACTTGTGCCGATTCCTTCCTTCTTTTGGTTCCACTTAAATTAAATCATTGGCAGCATTCTGCCCACTTCCAGTCATACAGATATATCGAAACATTGGGGTAACAGTCACCCCACTATAGTTCCAGGGGTACCCAGGGCACAAATAAGCACTCACCCCAAATCCCCCCCTAACTGGCCTTCAGGCTGGGCCCCCTTAGCCCATAACAAGGTTACAGATATATAGAAACATTGGGGTAACAGTCACCCCGCTATAGTTCCAGGGGTACCCAGGGCACAAATAAGCACTCACCCCAAATCCCCCCCTAACTGGCCTTCAGGCTGGGCCCCCTTAGCCCATAACAAGGTTACAGATATATAGAAACATTGGGGTAACAGTCACCCTGCTATAGTTCCAGGGGTACCCAGGGCACAAATAAGCACTCACCCCAAATCCCCCCCTAACTGGCCTTCAGGCTGGGCCCCCTTAGCCCATAACAAGGTTACAGATATATAGAAACATTGGGGTAACAGTCACCCTGCTATAGTTCCAGGGGTACCCAGGGCACAAATAAGCACTCACCCCAAATCCCCCCCTAACTGGCCTTCAGGCTGGGGGCCCCCTTAGCCCATAACAAGGTTACAGATATATAGAAACATTGGGGTAACAGTCACCCCACTATAGTTCCAGGGGTACCCAGGGCACAAATAAGCACTCACCCCAAATCCCCCCCTAACTGGCCTTCAGGCTGGGCCCCCTTAGCCCATAACAAGGTTACAGATATATAGAAACATTGGGGTAACAGTCACCCCGCTATAGTTCCAGGGGTACCCAGGGCACAAATAAGCACTCACCCCAAATCCCCCCCTAACTGGCCTTCAGGCTGGGCCCCCTTAGCCCATAACAAGGTTACAGATATATAGAAACATTGGGGTAACAGTCACCCCACTATAGTTCCAGGGGTACCCAGGGCACAAATAAGCACTCACCCCAAATCCCCCCCTAACTGGCCTTCAGGCTGGGCCCCCTTAGCCCATAACAAGGTTACAGATATATAGAAACATTGGGGTAACAGTCACTCCGCTATAGTTCCAGGGGTACCCAGGGCACAAATAAGCACTCACCCCAAATCCCCCCCTAACTGGCCTTCAGGCTGGGCCCCCTTAGCCCATAACAAGGTTACAGATATATAGAAACATTGGGGTAACAGTCACCCCGCTATAGTTCCAGGGGTACCCAGGGCACAAATAAGCACTCACCCCAAATCCCCCCCTAACTGGCCTTCAGGCTGGGCCCCCTTAGCCCATAACAAGGTTACAGATATATAGAAACATTGGGGTAACAGTCACCCCTGTTGCATCTTTAGGAATCAGAGTCTAACCCTCATACCATCTCCTGTTCTTCAGGGCTGGAGGCACTAATGGCGCACAGTAGGCAAAGTATCGGTATCCCAGCACCGGATCCTGATAAAGCTCCAGCAAATGAAGACCAAGCAGGAAACCCTCAGACAAGGACAATGGCGGCAGATCGGTCAGATTTCTTCCCTTCAGTTAGCTTGGCCGGGGTTCTTCTAATTGTGTTCCTCCTTGTTATCCCAGTTCTGTTCCCCTCCGTCCATCCCTTGGGAAGCCATTCTATACCGGTCAATGGGACCTTTGTACAGTTACACCCTCTGCTTACTAGCCAACCACTCTCAACTCGATGGGCGTTACAGAAGATCTTCAGAGGAATTAGGATAGAGGGAATTACAGTGATCGCGGTTGCTCAGGACGATGCTGTTCAGACACTTGTTTGTTTCTCCAGCTATTTGATATCCCTTCTATCACATAAAAGCACCACCGACAACGTTACTAAAAGTCTCCGACACACCGACCTACAGGCGAGGAACAGTGCAGGAACTCAAGAAGGCTTCTACGTTTCAGTCATAACTCAGGAAAAAGGACAATCGCCCTATGGAGTGATTCTGGGCCCTGGAACTTCTAAAGCTGGTGGAGGACTTCAGTGGGAGATGTCTCTTACCTTAAAGCAGATGGACAATGAGCAGACGATGCTCAAGGAAGCCTTGTTCCTAGCTGGGGAGCTTCTTCAAATTCTGCAGAAGACAGGGCAGGTTCCACAGACTTTTGGCAAAACTGAATTTTGGGGAAAGAAGTTCCCAGTTCTACGGATTACAGGAAACCCTTATCTTGAGAGCGGCTATGTGTGCTGAAGGAATGGATAATGTGCAACCTTCTACACCAACGGCTCTTAAGCAGCGGTTCTCAACCTGTGGGTCGGGACCCCTTTGGGGGGGTGGAACGACCCTTTCACAGATGTTGCCTAAGACCATTGGAAAACACATATTTCTGACGGTCTTAAGAATAATTTTATGTTTGGGGGTCACCACAACATGAGGAACTGTATTAAAGGGTCGCGGCATTAGGAAGGTTGAGAACCACTGCTCTTAAGCAACATGTTGCTCACCAACCCTTTGGATGTTGCTCCCTGTAGCCTTTGGAGCAAGTGTTTATTTTTGAATTCCTGGTTTGACGGCAAGTTTTAGTTACCAAACGGAGACTCCTGTAGGCTGCCAGTATGCATATGGCCTACCAATAGCCTATCACAACCCAAATATGGCACCCCCAGGACCTTCTTGCCTGCTTGTGTTGCTCTTGGGAGTTAAACTTCTTCTTCCTCCCAAATTCTCATCCATGGGAACAGACCAAGAACTCACTAAAGCCTTTGGATAGGCATGTAAACCAGTTGGTTATATGAAATGTTGTCCATCCCCTCATTTTCCGACCCTCAAGTGAACAAAGGAACTCTATGCCTAAATGTGAATTACTTATATATCATAATGAAATATAAGGCTGTTCAAGAAAAAGTTGGCCTCCATAGTTATACATATTGGCATGGACCCCAGCTGTATGTTACAATACTCTTTCTTATGAGCACTACTGTATTTTTAGACTGTTTGTTGACCGTATATGCACTGTCCCTGTATCATATGATTTAATATTACATGTATTTTTGTATGACTTGTTCAGGAAAGCAAGAAAACCCAAAAACACAGAATTCTTGGTTGAAAGATTTTCAACAAAGCCAACTTTTAAGTTCCTCGGTGCTGAAGAGACATGCCTTATGACAGAAGTCCAGTTTTATGTGTCTTTTGTATCTTCATAGATAAAATACTGTTATGATCTGTGACGAAATGCCTCCTTCCTCTCAAACTGCAAATATTCTTCTCATAGCATACAGGCTGGGACCAGAGAGGGACTAAGCTGCTCACAGTGGCAGCCAAAGCTAGACTCCATGCAAAAGGCTGGACTTAGGTCTTCTCCACGGTGGAGGGAGGTATGTCCCATCCAAGTGTAGACCTGATTTGTAAGATGTAACCTATACACAGTGGCTAGGGGTGACAGATGGTGGAGGAGAAGCCAAGTCTGGCCTCTTTGGACTTCACTCATTGCATAGTCTCGGGCACCAGAAGCAAGAAAGGCTTCAGTGAAGAGAAAACCCTAGGGCAGTGGTTCTCAACCTTCCTAATGCCGTGACCCTTTAATACAATTCTTCGTGTTGTAGTGACCCCCAACCATAAAATTATTCCTAAGACCATCGGAAATATGTGTTTTCCGGTGGTCTTAGGCGTCCCCTGTGAAAGGGTCGTTTGACCCCCAAAGGGGTCCCGACCCACAGGTTGAGAACCGCTGCCCTAGGGTAAGAGACAACAGAAGTTGAGGAGGGACCACTTGATTAGTGATAGTCTAGATCCAATGTGTAGCTTAATCTAGGCGTAAGAGATATAAGCTAGGGTATCTAACAGACCAGTCAGAGGCTCCAATGAGAAAAGCAGCCATGATGTGTTGTGTAGGGACTCAAGTGAGCAGACTAAAGGTGGCCATACACTCGTTTGGCTCCCACCTACTGGTTGTCGATATCGGGCTAATTATAACAGCAGGCATAGGCGCTGTCGGTTTAGGGACCACATCAAAGAGCCAATGTGGTCCCTGATCTGATAGAAAAATCAAACCTGCCCGATTTGTCATCTGCCCAATTTCAGGCCACATGTCAGTCAGGGAAGCCCTTCGTTGGTGCCCATACATGGGCAGATAAGCTGCCAAAATGGTCTAAAGAACCAATATCAGCAGCTGAAATCGGTGTATGGCCACCTTAAGGACACTTGTTGGGCCTGGTAAATTTGGGACAAGGTCATAAAGCGAGTACTACCAATGACTGCACGTCCTTACGTAGTTAATAACTCAAAGATTGTGAACTGTGTGCCATTTATGAGCAAGATCATGATCTACGAGCCAAAGAAGAAACCATTGGTGTCCAAATACGTTGTAATAGCAGTGTGAAAACCCTACCACCCAGGACCCACCTGAGAGAAGAAGTCTGGTTCCACAAATACAATCAGTTTAGTTAGACTTAAGCTTGCATGACTGGTCCTACCAGTGACTCTGACTTTAGCCGGTGGATAGAAAAAAACATCTCCATTTCATGACCATCAATCTTATCCCACGATTGTTCTAATGGACTTCCATGAATTTCTTCACGCGTTCTAATGCTTATAGCGGTTTCTTTGAAAATTCGGCCACTAGAGGGTATTAAAGCTACACTTAAACGCATAGGGATAAAACCAGCTCTGATGGATCATGTTGTGATAGCCTCAACTGATGTATGTGCAAGAGGCACGAGGTCAGATGTTCTTACAAACCCACTGCTTTATTATTTATACCTTAAGGACCTAAAGAGAGTATAATAACTTTATTGATGTTACCTAGTCTAATACCTGACTTTATTTACTTGACCAACTCTCGACACTATTCTAAATCACCCTCGTCTAATCTGTGCTTATTCCAACGGTGAGGAACAACCCAGCCTGATGTTTTTTCATTCTTCCAGGCCCTGTTACTGTTACTGTACTGTTTTCTCCAGTTTTACATGTTCTACTGAGCTGAGTAGAACCTTGGAACATCTCCGCTTTATGATGGGTTGAGACTATAACCTGGTTACCATCCAACCCCAATTCTCCGTATGGGACAATGCTAGGTAGCCAATGACATTGCTCAAGGTATAATTTGCTTAAAGATAGCTACACTTGCACTAAATATCCATGGAAACTCAGCCTTTGGTATCATCGATTATTGGAGACCATTGAGGTGACATGAAACCTCCACACCTCATAGTTGAGTTGGGTTGAAAAAAGACCAAGGTTCAACCCCAAGTGCACATATATAGACTTCTACTGCCCTTTCTATACCCTCACAGATATAAACTATATTAACTAATATCTATACCAGCGGTTCTCAACCTGTGGGTCGGGACCCCTTTGGGGGTTGAACAAGACCTAAGACCATTGGGAAAACACATATTTCCGATGGTCTTAGGAATAATTTTATGTTTGGGGGTCACCACAACATGAGGAACTGTACTAAAGGGACGCGGCATTAGGAAGGTTGAGAACCAGTGATCTATACTATTGTAGATCTTAGTACAGGTATGGGACCTGTTATCCAGAATGCTACGGACCTGGGGTTTTCCTGCATAATTTGGATCTTTAGACTCTATATAAGTCTACTAAAGATGATTTAAACTTTAAATAAACCTAAAGGAATTATTTTGTCTCCAATAAGAATTAATTGTATCTTAGTTGGGGTCATGTACAAGGTACTGTATTATTAATACAGAGAAAATGGAGGGTAATTCATTTTAATCAAAGGTAATCGTGTCTACTTCCAGAGAAAACAACCCCAACCTTGACAGTCTCTCCTCGTAGTCTAAATTTTCCATCCCTACTACCCGTTTAGTTGCACGTCATGTCTGAGGACACTTATCCTTATCAGTCAGGCCATTTCCCGTTCCAGGTTCTTAGCAATGGAAGGTTCAGCACATCTCAAGCAGAGGAAAGGCTGTTATACAATAAAAACACATGGCTTCAGCAGATACTGTCAAAGGCTGGAAGATCTCGGCATAATAAAGTGCCATCTCTGCCCCGGCTGGCAGCTTGTGTCGTATGTGAAGATGATGCCCTTCTTGGAACTAATCCTTCAACACAGGTGTAGTGACTTTCAGCCACCAAGTGGTAGACCATAACCAAGATGTACAAAAGTCTTCACCCCATATGTCTCCATGATTTACCAGGCTCTGCTTCCAGGAATATCTAGGAGAAAAAAAAGGATCCTTTCCAAATCTTACCCCAACACCTACACCAATTGACCAGCCCCACAATATGATAGGGTAGGGGGTTCCTCACGGTGAGGGCAGTGAGGGGGTTGGGGAATGCCCTGCCGGGGGATGTTGGGTAGGGGGTTCCTCACGGTGAGGGCAGTGAGGGGGTTGGGGAATGCCCTGCCGGGGGATGTTGGGTAGGGGGTTCCTCACGGTGAGGGCAGTGAGGGGGTTGGGGAATGCCCTGCTGGGGGATGTTGGGTAGGGGGTTCCTCACGGTGAGGGCAGTGAGGGGGTTGGGGAATGCCCTGCCAGGGGATGTTGGGTAGGGGGTTCCTCACGGTGAGGGCAGTGAGGGGGTTGGGGAATGCCCTGCCGGGGGATGTTGGGTAGGGGGTTCCTCACGGTGAGGGCAGTGAGGGGGTTGGGGAATGCCCTGCCGGGGGATGTTGGGTAGGGGGTTCCTCACGGTGAGGGCAGTGAGGGGGTTGGGGAATGCCCTGCCGGGGGATGTTGGGTAGGGGGTTCCTCACGGTGAGGGCAGTGAGGGGGTTGGGGAATGCCCTGCCGGGGGATGTTGGGTAGGGGGTTCCTCACGGTGAGGGCAGTGAGGGGGTTGGGGAATGCCCTGCCGGGGGATGTTGGGTAGGGGGTTCCTCACGGTGAGGGCAGTGAGGGGGTTGGGGAATGCCCTGCCGGGGGATGTTGGGTAGGGGGTTCCTCGCGGTGAGGGCAGTGAGGTTGGGGAATGCCCTGCCGGGGGATGTTGGGTAGGGGGTTCCTCACGGTGAGGGCAGTGAGGGGGTTGGGGAATGCCCTGCCGGGGGATGTTGGGTAGGGGGTTCCTCACGGTGAGGGCAGTGAGGGGGTTGGGGAATGCCCTGCCGGGGGATGTTGGGTAGGGGGTTCCTCGTGGTGAGGGCAGTGAGGGGGTTGGGGAATGCCCTGCCGGGGGATGTTGGGTAATACAGAGTCAGAGTAACCCCAACAGCAGGAGTCTGTCACACAGGCAACAACGGACCATGAACGTGATGGACGTATGTCCTTTTTCAACCCAACTTACTATGTTACTATATTACTATGAAACTGCCCACCTTTGGCTCGTTATCGGCCGGCTATAATATTACCAGTCCAAACAGTGAATGAAGATTGGACGGGTCCCTCAGAATAAGGAGGCAGTGGGAGGAAGAGGTGTTGGTAGGGGGGCGCTGCTGGGCCCCAGGGGCCATTCCCAATCTGCGTCATTACTCAGTGTCATTTTACGCCAGAAACAACTCATCTGTTCTTTCTCTCGCTCCATCCCCGGCTCTTGTTTTCCCCCCATCTCTCTTAATTTCACCTGCTCCCTTTCCTGTAGCCATCGGGGTGTCTCGCTCACACATACCCACTGTCTCGCTCGCTCTCACCTCCTTCGCTCTGTTTTCATTTCTCAATCTCCTTTTCCTTCGCAGGTGAGCGCCAATGTTTTCTTTACATAGATGAGCAACAGAATTACAAATATTCATTCATATTGCTTGAAAATTCAGCTTTTTTTATCAAAAAAAATGCTCGGGGTAAGAGGTTTAAAGAGTCAAAAGAAAGTTATGAATTGCTGTTCTGTTATAATCTTCATGCCACTCGGTGGGATACAGTATCCGCAATAAAGAGAAGGTACAGGTATCGGACCCCTTATCTGGAAACCCCTTATCCAGAATTACGGAAAGGCCATCTCCCATAGACTCCATTATAACCAAATAATTCACATTTTTAAAAATGATTCCCTTTTCTCTGTAATAATAAAACAGTACCTGTACTTGATCCCAACTAAGATATAATTACCCCTTATTGGGGCAGAACAGCCCTATTGGGTTTATTTAATGGTTAAATGATTCCCTTTTCTCTGTAATAATAAAACAGTACCTGTACTTGATCCCAACTAAGATATAATTACCCCTTATTGGGGCAGAACAGCCCTATTGGGTTTATTTAATGGTTAAATGATTCCCTTTTCTCTGTAATAATAAAACAGTACCTGTACTTGATCCCAACTAAGATATAATTACCCCTTATTGGGGGCAGAACAGCCCTATTGGGTTTATTTAATGGTTAAATGATTCCCTTTTCTCTGTAATAATAAAACAGTACCTGTACTTGATCCCAACTAAGATATAATTACCCCTTATTGGGGCAGAACAGCCCTATTGGGTTTATTTAATGGTTAAATGATTCCCTTTTCTCTGTAATAATAAAACAGTACCTGTACTTGATCCCAACTAAGATATAATTACCCCTTATTGGGGCAGAACAGCCCTATTGGGTTTATTTATTGGTTAAATGATTCCCTTTTCTCTGTAATAATAAAACAGTACCTGTACTTGATCCCAACTAAGATATAATTACCCCTTATTGGGGGCAGAACAGCCCTATTGGGTTTATTTCATGGTTAAATGATTCCCTTTTCTCTGTAATAATAAAACAGTACCTGTACTTGATCCCAACTAAGATATAATTACCCCTTATTGGGGCAGAACAGCCCTATTGGGTTTATTTCATGGTTAAATGATTCCCTTTTCTCTGTAATAATAAAACAGTACCTGTACTTGATCCCAACTAAGATATAATTACCCCTTATTGGGGCAGAACAGCCCTATTGGGTTTATTTCATGGTTAAATGATTCCCTTTTCTCTGTAATAATAAAACAGTACCTGTACTTGATCCCAACTAAGATATAATTACCCCTTATTGGGGCAGAACAGCCCTATTGGGTTTATTTCATGGTTAAATGATTCCCTTTTCTCTGTAATAATAAAACAGTACCTGTACTTGATCCCAACTAAGATATAATTACCCCTTATTGGGGCAGAACAGCCCTATTGGGTTTATTTCATGGTTAAATGATTCCCTTTTCTCTGTAATAATAAAACAGTACCTGTACTTGATCCCAACTAAGATATAATTACCCCTTATTGGGGCAGAACAGCCCTATTGGGTTTATTTCATGGTTAAATGATTCCCTTTTCTCTGTAATAATAAAACAGTACCTGTACTTGATCCCAACTAAGATATAATTACCCCTTATTGGGGCAGAACAGCCCTATTGGGTTTATTTAATGGTTAAATGATTCCCTTTTCTCTGTAAATAATAAGTACACCCCCAGACGTAACCTTCGCTCTACACATGACCTCCTGCGGGGGGTAGGGGTGCACGGCGGGGGCCCCTGCAGGGGACATGTACCTTGGGGTCCCCAGAGCGGGAGCCCCAGTGGGCCCTGCACCCCCCAGTCCGACCCTGTCCCCAAGTACACCCCCAGATTAGAGACTAGAATTGGCCACCTGTAGCAGCGGAATTTGGGACTTCTTATTCCACCCCCAGGACTGGCACGGCGGCCCGAGGCATTTCCTATGAGCCAGATCTGCGGGTCTTTTTGGTTTGAAGGTGACACAGAGAAAAAATGAGCTACGCCCAGACCCCTTGAATCAAATTTTTAGCACAAAAAGTCACAGAGAAAAAACGTTGTGTCTATTTCGAAATCCACTACGTGTCTAAACGGCACAATTCCCCAGGTTAAACTTGCCGAGTCCACGTAGAAGTCGAAGGTGAAGGTCCCTTCCCTTCCCTGAAAACTCAACTCTTTCGAATTGTTGCGGAGTCAACTCAATAAAGTCGGGGATTTTCGAATTTGGGTTATGGAAATTAGGATTTGGATTCGGTATTTGGCGGCATCTTTTACAAAGGATTCAGGGTTTGGCCAAATCTGAAAATAGCGGATTTGGTGCATCCCTGGTTACATTATTGATAGAAAAGTCTATATCCCTAGTGCATTAGCTGTGCCGCTTTGGGCTTGGAGAAGGGAATGGGCCACCTGTAGCAGCGGAATTTGGGGGAAAATAGTGGATTTGGTGCATCCCTGGTTACATTATTGATAGAAAAGTCTATATCTCTAGTGGATTAGCTGTGCCGCTTTGGGCTTGGAGAAGGCAATGGGCCACCTGTAGCAGCAGAATTTGGGGGAAATAGTGGATTTGGCGCATCCCTGGTTACATTATTGATAGAAAAGTCTATATCCCTAGTGCATTAGCTGTGCCGCTCTGGGTTTGGAGAAGGGAATGGGCCACCTGTAGCAGCAGAATTTGGGGGAAATAGTGGATTTGGCGCATCCCTGGTTACATTATTGATAGAAAAGTCTATATCCCTAGTGCATTAGCTGTGCCGCTCTGGGTTTGGAGAAGGGAATGGGCCACCTGTAGCAGCAGAATCTGGGGGAAAATAGTGGATTTGGTGCATCCCTGGTTACATTATTGATAGAAAAGTCTATATCCCAAGTGCATTAGCTGTGCCGCTCTGGGCTTGGAGAAGGGAATGGGCCACCTGTAGCAGCGGAATTTGGGGGAAAATAGCGGATTTGGTGCATCCCTGGTTACATTATTGATAGAAAAGTCTATATCTCTAGTGGATTAGCTGTGCCGCTCTGGGCTTGAAGAAGGCAATGGGCCACCTGTAGCAGCGGAATTTGGGGGAAAATAGCGGATTTGGTGCATCCCTGGTTACATTATTGATAGAAAAGTCTATATCCCAAGTGCATTAGCTGTGCCGCTCTGGGCTTGGAGAAGGGAATGGGCCACCTGTAGCAGCGGAATTTGGGGGAAAATAGCGGATTTGGTGCATCCCTGGTTACATTATTGATAGAAAAGTCTATATCTCTAGTGGATTAGCTGTGCCGCTTTGGGCTTGGAGAAGGCAATGGGCCACCTGTAGCAGCAGAATTTGGGGGAAAATAGCGGATTTGGTGCATCCCTGGTTACATTATTGATAGAAAAGTCTATATCTCTAGTGGATTAGCTGTGCCGCTTTGGGCTTGGAGAAGGCAATGGGCCACCTGTAGCAGCAGAATTTGGGACTTCTTATTCCGACCCCAGGACTGGCACGGCGGCCCGAGGCATTTCCTATGAGGCAGATCGGCAGGACTCTTTGGTTTGGAGGTGACACGGAGAAAGAATGAGCTACACCCAGTCACCTGCTGCCTCGGAGCTGACAGCTGCTGAAGCGATTTGGAAGCCCAAAAACCTCTCTCCGGGATGGCAGAAAGACTCAACTTGTTTTTTTCTTTTTTTTGGGGAGGAAAGGTGCTGGAAAGCCGTGTCCGCCGATATTCCAGAGAAATCCTCTGTCTCCCCCGGCACCTTCGTTGCGGCTTTATGAAAACATATCGCTTCCTTGATTTAATATGGGCCAATTATGGCTTTGTGCTGTTAACATCATCATCATCGCGACTTCCAAGAAAGGCCTTAGTAAAATAAACGAACATACCCAGCATACTGGAGCGAAAGCCAGACAGCTGAACGGATAGCAATATAACTCTTCTGTGACATTAAAAATGTGACCATTGAGTGCCGGGTGGGGTGGTGGGGTGGGGGGGGAACAGAAGCAGAAGGGAAGGCGGGGGGGGGCAACTCAACTCTACCTTTCGTCTTGGGATGGAAAATGTTTAAGGCCACGGTAATAAATGTCCTTTCTGCATATTTCGGAGCTGGTTACACAACTGGAAAGGAGATTACAGCCCCTCAGACTGTGCCGTTTCCAGGGCTGTCTGCCCCTCCTAATGAGGAACAGATTGGCCGGAGTATGGCACCTACAGAGAACACATTCCCAACCTGGAGCGCTCTCGACGAGCAAGAGGTGCAGCTGTCACTCGGGCCGCCGACTTACGTGTAACTTTTCTGAACGTTGAGGTCACTAATGAGGGAATGGGCAACAAAACTGCTCCGAGGCGTGTAAGGCGGCGGCACAAATCCTAACGCGAGCGTAACGAGCGCGAGTTCTTACGGCGTAAACGTTTCTAGTCAGCACCAAGCAAGAACATAAACGGCCCCTCACCTTCCCCTCTGTCTGGGCAGGGTCCCTCTGTGTCTCCCCATTCTGTATGTGCCCCCCCCCCCTCTGTCTGGGCAGGGTCCCTCTGTGTCTCCCCATTCTGTATGTGCCCCTCACCTTCCCCTCTGTCTGGGCAGGGTCCCTCTGTGTCGCCCCATTCTGTATGTGCCCCTCACCTTCCCCTCTGTCTGGGCAGGGTCCCTCTGTGTCGCCCCATTCTGTATGTGCCCCTCACCTTCCCCTCTGTCTGGGCAGGGTCCCTCTGTGTCGCCCCATTCTGTATGTGCCCCTCACCTTCCCCTCTGTCTGGGCAGGGTCCCTCTGTGTCGCCCCATTCTGTATGTGCCCCCCCCCTCTGTCTGGGCAGGGTCCCTCTGTGTCTCCCCATTCTGTATGTGCCCCTCACCTTCCCCTCTGTCTGGGCAGGGTCCCTCTTAGTCTCCCCATTCTGTATGTGCCCCCCCCCTCTGTCTGGGCAGGGTCCCTCTGTGTCGCCCCATTCTGTATGTGCCCCCCCCCCTCTGTCTGGGCAGGGTCCCTCTGTGTCTCCCCATTCTGTATGTGCCCCTCACCTTCCCCTCTGTCTGGGCAGGGTCCCTCTGTGTCTCCCCATTCTGTATGTGCCCCCCCCCCCTCTGTCTGGGCAGGGTCCCTCTGTGTCGCCCCATTCTGTATGTGCCCCCCCCCCTCTGTCTGGGCAGGGTCCCTCTGTGTCTCCCCATTCTGTATGTGCCCCTCACCTTCCCCTCTGTCTGGGCAGGGTCCCTCTGTGTCCCCCCATTCTGTATGTGCCCCCCCCCTCTGTCTGGGCAGGGTCCCTCTGTGTCTCCCCATTCTGTATGTGCCCCTCACCTTCCCCTCTGTCTGGGCAGGGTCCCTCTGTGTCTCCCCATTCTGTATGTGCCCCTCACCTTCCCCTCTGTCTGGGCAGGGTCCCTCTGTGTCTCCCCATTCTGTATGTGCCCCTCACCTTCCCCTCTGTCTGGGCAGGGTCCCTCTGTGTCTCCCCATTCTGTATGTGCCGCCCATCCCCCCTCTGTCTGGGCAGGGTCCCTCTGTGTCTCCCCATTCTGTATGTGCCCCTCACCCACCCTCTGTCTGGGCAGGGTCCCTCTGTGTCTCCCCATTCTGTATGTGCCCCTCACCTTCCCCTCTGTCTGGGCAGGGTCCCTCTGTGTCTCCCCATTCTGTATGTGCCCCTCACCTTCCCCTCTGTCTGGGCAGGGTCCCTCTGTGTCTCCCCATTCTGTATGTGCCCCTCACCTTCCCCTCTGTCTGGGCAGGGTCCCTCTGTGTCCCCCCATTCTGTATGTGCCCCCCCCCCCTCTGTCTGGGCAGGGTCCCTCTGTGTCTCCCCATTCTGTATGTGCCCCTCACCTTCCCCTCTGTCTGGGCAGGGTCCCTCTGTGTCTCCCCATTCTGTATGTGCCCCTCACCTTCCCCTCTGTCTGGGCAGGGTCCTTCTGTGTCTCCCCATTCTGTATGTGTCCCCCTCTGTCTGGGCAGGATCCCTCTGTGTCTCCCCATTCTGTATGTGCCCCCCCTCTGTCTGGGCAGGGTCCCTCTGTGTCTCCCCATTCTGTATGTGCCCCTCACCTTCCCCTCTGTCTGGGCAGGGTCCCTCTGTGTCGCCCCATTCTGTATGTGCCCCTCACCTTCCCCTCTGTCTGGGCAGGGTCCCTCTGTGTCTCCCCATTCTGTATGTGCCCCTCACCTTCCCCTCTGTCTGGGCAGGGTCCCTCTGTGTCTCCCCATTCTGTATGTGCCCCTCACCTTCCCCTCTGTCTGGGCAGGGTCCTTCTGTGTCTCCCCATTCTGTATGTGTCCCCCTCTGTCTGGGCAGGATCCCTCTGTGTCTCCCCATTCTGTATGTGCCCCCCCCCTCTGTCTGGGCAGGGTCCCTCTGTGTCTCCCCATTCTGTATGTGCCCCTCACCTTCCCCTCTGTCTGGGCAGGGTCCCTCTGTGTCGCCCCATTCTGTATGTGCCCCTCACCTTCCCCTCTGTCTGGGCAGGGTCCCTCTGTGTCGCCCCATTCTGTATGTGCCCCTCACCTTCCCCTCTGTCTGGGCAGGGTCCCTCTGTGTCGCCCCATTCTGTATGTGCCCCTCACCTTCCCCTCTGTCTGGGCAGGGTCCCTCTGTGTCGCCCCATTCTGTATGTGCCCCCCCCCTCTGTCTGGGCAGGGTCCCTCTGTGTCTCCCCATTCTGTATGTGCCCCTCACCTTCCCCTCTGTCTGGGCAGGGTCCCTCTTAGTCTCCCCATTCTGTATGTGCCCCCCCCCTCTGTCTGGGCAGGGTCCCTCTGTGTCGCCCCATTCTGTATGTGCCCCCCCCCCTCTGTCTGGGCAGGGTCCCTCTGTGTCTCCCCATTCTGTATGTGCCCCTCACCTTCCCCTCTGTCTGGGCAGGGTCCCTCTGTGTCTCCCCATTCTGTATGTGCCCCCCCCCCTCTGTCTGGGCAGGGTCCCTCTGTGTCGCCCCATTCTGTATGTGCCCCCCCCCTCTGTCTGGGCAGGGTCCCTCTGTGTCTCCCCATTCTGTATGTGCCCCTCACCTTCCCCTCTGTCTGGGCAGGGTCCCTCTGTGTCCCCCCATTCTGTATGTGCCCCCCCCCCTCTGTCTGGGCAGGGTCCCTCTGTGTCTCCCCATTCTGTATGTGCCCCTCACCTTCCCCTCTGTCTGGGCAGGGTCCCTCTGTGTCTCCCCATTCTGTATGTGCCCCTCACCTTCCCCTCTGTCTGGGCAGGGTCCCTCTGTGTCTCCCCATTCTGTATGTGCCCCTCACCTTCCCCTCTGTCTGGGCAGGGTCCCTCTGTGTCTCCCCATTCTGTATGTGCCCCCCATCCCCCCTCTGTCTGGGCAGGGTCCCTCTGTGTCTCCCCATTCTGTATGTGCCCCTCACCCACCCTCTGTCTGGGCAGGGTCCCTCTGTGTCTCCCCATTCTGTATGTGCCCCTCACCTTCCCCTCTGTCTGGGCAGGGTCCCTCTGTGTCTCCCCATTCTGTATGTGCCCCTCACCTTCCCCTCTGTCTGGGCAGGGTCCCTCTGTGTCTCCCCATTCTGTATGTGCCCCTCACCTTCCCCTCTGTCTGGGCAGGGTCCCTCTGTGTCTCCCCATTCTGTATGTGCCCCTCACCTTCCCCTCTGTCTGGGCAGGGTCCCTCTGTGTCCCCCCATTCTGTATGTGCCCCCCCCCCCCTCTGTCTGGGCAGGGTCCCTCTGTGTCTCCCCATTCTGTATGTGCCCCTCACCTTCCCCTCTGTCTGGGCAGGGTCCCTCTGTGTCTCCCCATTCTGTATGTGCCCCTCACCTTCCCCTCTGTCTGGGCAGGGTCCTTCTGTGTCTCCCCATTCTGTATGTGTCCCCCTCTGTCTGGGCAGGATCCCTCTGTGTCTCCCCATTCTGTATGTTCCCCCCCCTCTGTCTGGGCAGGGTCCCTCTGTGTCTCCCCATTCTGTATGTGCCCCCCTCTGTCTGGGCAGGATCCCTCTGTGTCTCCCCATTCTGTATGTGCCCCTCACATTCCCCTCTGTCTGGGCAGGGTCCCTCTGTGTCTCCCCATTCTGTATGTGCCCCCCTCTGTCTGGGCAGGATCCCTCTGTGTCTCCCCATTCTGTATGTGCCCCTCACATTCCCCTCTGTCTGGGCAGGATCCCTCTGTGTCTCCCCATTCTGTATGTGCCCCTCACCTTCCCCTCTGTCTGGGCTGGGCCCCTCCGAAGATTTTTTGGGGGGGCTCAGCACCATCTAGGAACGTCACTGGGGCTGATGGGGATACAGGTATAGGTGTGGGTGGGAACATGGGGTTTGGGGGGGCAGTTTGTGCAAATGTTGTACCCTGGACAGGGAAGCTTATTACTGGTGTGCAAGAATAATTACTTCCCCCCCCCGGACGATATACAACACTCTCTTTTTCAGACAAACCCAATGAGGAGGAGCAAATTGTGTTTTTATCCTACTGTTCGGTATTTGGTGCAGCTAATTTAATAATAAAAACCCAAAGTCTCTTGAGGCCGGGGAGAGGGGAGGGGGGGGGGGGGTCTGTTTTCCAGACCCCTGGAGCAGCTAAGTTGTTAAAGGATTAGTGTATCGATCGCTCTCGCAACAAAACAGCTGAGTGAGCCAGAAAATGATGGAGTGTAATTAATTTTACGTGGAAGAAAAAAAAAAGCAAAACAGCTCGGGGAGATTAACGGCAGCGATTCAGTCAGTCTGGCAATGGGGAGAGCTGGGGGTTTCACTCATCAAATGAACTGGGAAAGTCTCAACATTATCAGTATGGATTTTGCTGGGTCAACAGGGTCTAAGATGTTGTTTAACCCCTTCTGCGTAAACAGAGCTGCTGTTCCCATGATACCCTGCTGCTGCATAATTCATGTAAATGTATGCGTTGCTGCTGTGCCTTGTGCACAATCCTCTCATCCGCCACCTGACGGCAACAGGGGCCAAGGACCCTACAGGGGGGCAGCAAGCTTCAATCCCTCCTTCTTCTCTCCCCCCCCTCCCTCATGTCTGGGTTTCTCACCCCAGGTTTATTTTGTCTCCGCGTCTCTCCATGTCAAGCTGGATTAGGTCTGACAAAAAGGAAAACAGAGGAGCGCGGCGGGCAACATTAGCCAGCGCAGAACCGAATCCCAGCACTGAATAACAGTGCTTAACCTCTCTGTTGCCTAATATGATAGAGATTCTTTCAAGGGGGGGCATAACTTTATTTTTGGGTTTGCTTCCCCTTCATGGTACGATCTGACATTGATCACTTTTGAGAACGTATTGTTCTGCTCATTGCTTTACGTATATGATGGCCGTCGTGTATTTTCAGAAGTTCCCTAGTTTCTACATTGTTAGCAATGATGTAAAGTTAGACATGAAAGAGGAGGGGCTTAATGTAAAGTGGGCGGAGTTTGGATCACATCTGGGTGTGGCTGTAATGGGGAAGCGTTAATTCTGTCACTGACCACTAGAATGACGTTGTCGACTTACAGCAGTGTTATATCGAGGGGAAAAAACGCCAAAAATTGGGGTGTAAATGTATGTATTTATATTAGAGATGCCAACTCAGATCCCTTAAGATCCAGGTGGATCTTGGCCATGCCCCTTGCTCCTCCCCCTTTCCAGCTTCTTGTACCCAGACCCAATCCCAACAGCGTTCCATGGTCCATTGCTTCTGGGCATTTAGTAGTTGAGGGGTAGTTGAGATTCAGTGGGGGACTGGGTACTTACTGGTGGTGACTGGTGAGCACGGGGGGGGGGGGGTTAAATCATGTGACTCCTGAAAAAGGCAGGTAAGTTGATATGTCTGCATTATATAAGAACATAAATGAACCCAACCAAAACCCCAGGATCTGGCAAGTCCAGCCTTGGTGAGTTCTTCTTCTTCAAGTTAAACCCTCTGAAGAAAATTGAGCCAAGTTTTAGGCTAGTGCCACACGGGGCCAGGGTCGGACTGGGCACTAGTGGGCCCTGGCAGCCCAGACCCGACTCTTGTCGGCGCTCCCCCTGCCCGACCATTCCTCCCGACGCATTTCACTTACGCGCGCTCAGGGGAGGACGTTGGGTGAGGGACCTGCAGGGGGTTAGGGGGGCCCCGGGGGGCCTGCACCGCCCAGTCCGACCCTGCACGGGGCGGATTCTCGGCGTGCAGATAAACTAGGGATGCACCGAATCCAGTCGGGTGGGGGACCCTGCGGGGGAGGGGGGGTTAGGGGACGTGGCCGACGGGGGCAGCTGCATTCACACAGAATTCTAAAGATACCACAAGCTTATTGGTCATAGTTTACATTAGGGATACACCAGATCAGTAACTGCCCCCTCCCCAGTAGGGCCCATCATACAGTATATCCACAATCCTTTATGGCAGCAGGAGGAGGCCATGTTAAAGTGCCCATACATGGGTAGATTCCATCTGCTGATTCAGGTCCTTCAGACCAATTCAACAACTTATCTGCCTATGTATGGGCACCCCCAATGGGCCTACGCAACCAATATCTGTCCAAAAATTGTCCAGATCTTGATCTGACAGGTTTGATTTTCGGTCGGATGGAGGCCTGCATTGGCTTGTTGATGTGGCCCTAAGGCCAAACAATCGAATTAGCCCAATATCACCCACCGTAGGTGGGCTCCCCAAATGAGCACCTTTAAAGGTGGCCATACACATTAAGATCTGCTCGCTTGGCGAGGCCGCCAAACGAGCTGATCTTCTCCGGATATCCCCCTCCTACGGGTTATAACGCTGGAATAGGCGCAGTTGGTTCGGGGATCAACGAGCCAATGAGGTCCCCAATCTGACTAAGTTTTCTAACCCGCCCAATCGATATCTGGATGATTTCAGGCCAGATATCGGTCGGGCAGGCCCCTCGTTCCTGATAAGCTGCCGAATCTGTCCAAGGGACCATACAATCGGCCCGTGTATGGCCACCTTAACTGTAATACTAAGCTAAAGGTCGCTCTGGCAGTGCAGGGGTTACGTATCTATACATTCTCCCTCCCAACCCCCTTAGAAAGCACATTTTGGGCCGGCAGTTTGCTGTGTGTCTGGGTGGCAGAGAGCTCTCGCTCCCATATAAGGGAATCCTTAGCCTTGCCTGTCTTTTTATGGAACTTCTGTATTCTTGTCTCCCCGAGCAGCCCGAGAGACAGGAACCCACATTAACCCTCTCTTTACTGCCCCATCATCTCTTCTGGGGGGAAAACATCTGCAGACACCAAAAATATATACCCCCTGGCACTTGGTATCTCCCGTTTATCATGCCAGCAGGTCCCCGCAATTTCCCCACCGACAGTTGCGCATAAAACCACTTCCATTAAAGGTACTTGGGCCAAAATGCGCTCCTTGCACTTCTGTATATTTGCACTCAACGTCACTCAGTCCTTTCCGCCTTCCATTCCGGATAGAGCATTGCTGTGCCAATTGACACAGGGGACTAGATCTAGCGCCACCTTCTGACCAGATGGTAGTTCCAGGGTACCCTTTGCGCCACTAGGTGCAACGCACTTATCACGACAAACACCAGAAATGATGGCGGATGAAATTCCGCACAATTGCATCCGATTTGTGGCGAAATTCATGTGCCATTCTTGCGACTGCAATGACGATCAGGGTCGGACTGGAGAGTGCAGGACCCATCGGGGTGCACCCCCAAGGTGCCTCCTCCGGCCGCGTCCCCCGCACCCCTAAACTTCCCCCGCAGGGGCCCCTGTCCGACGTCCTCCCCTGAATGCGTATGTGAAACTCGTCGGGGAGGACACCGGAGGCCAGAGGAAGTGGCAATAGGATATTTTCCCGGTGTCCCGGTGGCCCAGTCCGATGGGTGTGCAATGACGTTCCAGCTTCCACGGCAGGGTAACTTTAAGCGGCAGAACCTCATACATTAAATTCAAGTCTGGGCACCCCCGACGTGGAGCAATGAAAATAAACCATGTGAGAATAAACCAACTAGCTGCTTTGTTTGATTAAAATGCACTTAAAATGCCAATGCGCTTTATGAAGCCATCTGTCTTCCCGCCGGAGCAAGAGTTTATGGGTCGCACTTGACAACCAATGACTTTTTTTTTCCCGACCTTATTTACCATAAGTGATATAACGGCACATTCCTCCTACAACTCAACTGTAAGAATGTTACAGCGCGGTCTTTACAGGAAGATCCTCCAGTCCATCATGTAGCTTACCCCATAAAGTGCCATATGGTTTATATATGTCTAATGTGATTTAGTTGCATTAGCGACGTCCCAACCTAGTGCACATTTTGAAACCCGTTGTGCATTTCTGTTCTTATATTGTGCTTAAAGGTGGCCATACACGGGCCAATTCTAGCTGCCGATATGGGTCTCTTAGACCGATTTGGCAGCGTATCAGCCCATATAGGGGCAGGAACAACGGGCATGAAATCGGGCAAATATCGATCGGGCAGGTAAAAAAATTTAGTCGGATTGGGGACCGCATTGGCTTGTTGATGTGGTCCCCGAACCGACTGCGTCCATTACCGTCGTTATAATCTGATCATTTGGCCCCAGGGCCAAACGACGAATTAGCCTAAATTCGCCCGATATCACTCATCCATAGGTGGGGATATCGGGAGAAGGTCCCCATACACGGGCCGATTGTAGCTGCCAACATTGGTCCCTTAGAGGCACAAACGACCAGCCTGCCCGTTAAAAAATTTAGTTGGATCGGGGACCGCATTGGCTCGTTGATGCAGTCCCCGAACCAACTGCGCCTATTACCAGCACTCAAATTAGATCGTTTGGCCCCAGACTGAATTAGCCGAAATTTACCCGATATTGGCCACCCGTAGGTGGGGATATCGGAGGAAGATCCACTGACTTGGTGACCTCGCCAAGTGAGCGGATCTTAACGTGTATGGCCACCTTAAAAAGAGTTGGGGATCCCTGCACTAGACAATTGGTTCTATCTCCATGCAATCCAGACTCACTTGGGGTCCCACTGGTCACAGATTTGGTTGTTGGTGTTGAACTCAACAGGTTTAGCCCCTTTTACCCCTTTATGGTCCTCTTACTGGTACTGGTAACTTCCCCAGCATTCTGGGCGAGGGAGATAATGACAGAACTGCTGGTAGTTTATGGATGGAACACTGTTAAGGTCAATTGGCCTGTAAAGATTGCATAAAGATTTGTAATCTGAGGAGGGCCAATTCAGTCTGGTCCAAACAACTGACCATTAGACCAATTACTAGATCGAAACAAGATCCAACCAACAGAGTCAACAAGGTCCAAGCAACATAGTCACCCTTTAACCATATAAGTGGCCCAATGTGGTCCTTAGTTAAAAGAATTTATCTCAAAGCTATTCAGTTAACATGCTTAATCAGATATATAATTAAGTTGCTAATGATGAAAGGATCCTCTGCCTTTTCAACGAATCAGCGACCAATCTCTGACCTTGTATGGGCACCATGCTGGGCCAGTGAGCAGCCTGCCTTGCAGCAATGTGGTCCTAGGTCCGATTCAAGCCAAGGCACTATATCAAAGTTATTCCTACTGTATATTGTCCTCATCTGTATAAGTTATCTACTCTGGTGTTAGATGATCAGATGGTGTCGAAGGCCCCCGCCTCTGTTTAGGGATGGTTTCTCCACTTTAACATGAATAGCCTCTTTTACGCCTCTTTCAAACCAGCGGTCTTCTTTGTCTTTACTAGATATACCATGACCTGGATGAATGAAAATCTTCATAGTCATATATTCAGGTAGGTTAACTGGCTCCTTTTAAAATTATCCCCATAGTCTGTGTGTGAATGAGATAGCCACCTAAGAGTCCACGTGGGCTGGGAATGATGTATAAACTCTGTGCTGCCAAATATGCCAACTATTATTTTCCTTTATATAATGATACACAGAGTAATACAGTTGACCTGTCTAAATCTGGTGGAAAAAAAAAGAAAGAACATTGTGCCGAGTCATTTTACCACAAGGCAAAAAACATATTAGTCATTAAATAAAAGCGAAAGTCAGTTGCGCAAGTGATAACTATTCATAATCTGAATGGCCGGAATGCCACGAGCTGCCCCGGCATTTCCTATAAATCCCTTTTCATTGCAACACTTCAGTGTGTTTTCTGTGGCAGCGAAACATACTGGCCTCGATATCGACGGCTCAGCCACCTTCTGCAGACGGGGATGGAAAAGCCATTAGCTCAGCCGACCAAAAACAGATTGTGGAAGCTCAGCTACTACAGCGCCTCTTGGCAAGTAGGGAAATCAATTATCATGTCTTCAAGAGTCACAGAGGCTCGAGGTGCTGCTGTATGGTAGATCCTGTACGAAGAAAAACAGCCACTATTGGACACTATTGAGATATTTACAGTCAACAGGAGGGTGTGTTCATTAAATATTGGCCTCCTAGTGTCTAAAAAAGGTCCATTAATTAAAGCAATGGCCTCCTAGTGTCTAAAAAAGGTCCATTAATTAAAGCATTGGCCTCCTAGTATCTAAAAAAGGTCCATCAATTAAAGAAATGGCCTCCTAGTGTCTAAAAAAGGTCCATTAATTAAAGAATTGGCCCCCTAGTGTCTAAATAAGGTCCATTAATTTAAGCATTGGCCTCCTAGTGTCTAAAAAAGGTTCATTAATTAAAGCAAGGGCCTCCTAGTGTCTAAAAAAAGGTCCATTAATTAAAGAAATGGCCTCCTAGTGTCTAAAAAGGTCCATTAATTAAAGCAATGGCCTCCTAGTGTCTAAAAAAGGTCCATGAATTAAAGCATTGGGCTCCTAGTGTCTAAAAAAGGTCCATTAATTAAAGCAATGGCCTCCTAGTGTCTAAAAAAGGTCCATGAATTAAAGCATTGGGCTCCTAGTGTCTAAAAAAGGTCCATTAATTAAAGCAATGGCCTCCTAGTGTCTAAAAAATGGCCCATTGAATAAAGCAATGGTCGCCTAGTGTCTAAAAAAGGTCAATTAATTAAAGCAATGGCCTCCTAGTGTCTGAAAAGGTCCATTAATAAAAGCAATGGCCTCCTAGTGTCTGAAAAGGTCCATTAATTAAAGCAATGGCCTCCTAGTGTCTAAAAAGGTCCATTAATTACAGCAATGGCCTCCTAGGGTCTAAAAGGGTCCATTAATTTAAGCAATGGCCTCCTAGTGTCTAAAAAGATCCATTAATTAAAGCAATGGCCTCCTAGTGTCTAAAAAAGGTCCATTAATTAAAGCAATGGCCTCCTAGTGTCTAAAAAAGGTCCATTAATTAAAGCATTGGGCTCCTAGTGTCTAAAAAAGGTCCATTAATTAAAGCATTGGCCTCCTAGTGTCTAAAAAAGGTCCATTATTTAAAGCAATGGCCTCCTAGTGTCTAAAAAAGGTCCATTAATTAAAGCAATGGCCTCCTAGGGTCTAAAAAGGTCCATTAATTTAAGCAATGGCCTCCTAGTGTCTAAAAAGATCCATTAATTCAAGCAATGGCCTCCTAGTGTCTAAAAAAGGTCCATTAATTAAAGCAATGGCCTCCTAGTGTCTAAAAAATTCCATTAATTAAAGCATTGGGCTCCTAGTGTCTAAAAAAGGTCCATTAATTAAAGCAATGGCCTCCTAGTGTCTAAAAAAGGTCCATTAATTAAAGCAATGGTCTCCTAGTGTCTAAAAAAGGTCAATTAATTAAAGCATTGGCCTCCTAGTGTCTAAAAAAGGTCCATTAATTAAAGCAATGGTCTCCTAGTGTCTAAAAAAGGTCCATTAATTAAAGAAATGGCCTCCTAGTCTCTAAAGAAGGTCCATTAATTTAAGCATTGGCCTCCTAGTGTCTAAAAAAGGTTCATTAATTAAAGCAATGGCCTCCTAGTGTCTAAAAAAAGGTCCATTAATTAAAGAAATGGCCTCCTAGTGTCTAAAAAGGTCCATTAATTAAAGCAAGGGCCTCCTAGTGTCTAAAAAAAGGTCCATTATTTAAAGAAATGGCCTCCTAGTGTCTAAAAAGGTCCATTAATTAAAGCAATGGCCTCCTAGTGTCTAAAAAAGGTCCATTAATTAAAGCATTGGGCTCCTAGTGTCTAAAAAAGGTCCATTAATTAAAGCAATGGCCTCCTAGTGTCTAAAAAATGGCCCATTAAATAAAGCAATGGTCGCCTAGTGTCTAAAAAAGGTCAATTAATTAAAGCAATGGCCTCCTAGTGTCTGAAAAGGTCCATTAATAAAAGCAATGGCCTCCTAGTGTCTGAAAAGGTCCATTAATTAAAGCAATGGCCTCCTAGTGTCTAAAAATTCCATTAATTAAAGCATTGGGCTCCTAGTGTCTAAAAAAGGTCCATTAATTAAAGCAATGGCCTCCTAGTGTCTAAAAAAGGTCCATTAATTAAAGCAATGGTCTCCTAGTGTCTAAAAAAGGTCAATTAATTAAAGCATTGGCCTCCTAGTGTCTAAAAAAGGTCCATTAATTAAAGCAATGGTCTCCTAGTGTCTAAAAAAGGTCCATTAATTAAAGAAATGGCCTCCTAGTCTCTAAAGAAGGTCCATTAATTTAAGCATTGGCCTCCTAGTGTCTAAAAAAGGTTCATTAATTAAAGCAATGGCCTCCTAGTGTCTAAAAAAAGGTCCATTAATTAAAGAAATGGCCTCCTAGTGTCTAAAAAGGTCCATTAATTAAAGCAAGGGCCTCCTAGTGTCTAAAAAAAGGTCCATTATTTAAAGAAATGGCCTCCTAGTGTCTAAAAAGGTCCATTAATTAAAGCAATGGCCTCCTAGTGTCTAAAAAAGGTCCATTAATTAAAGCATTGGGCTCCTAGTGTCTAAAAAAGGTCCATTAATTAAAGCAATGGCCTCCTAGTGTCTAAAAAATGGCCCATTAAATAAAGCAATGGTCGCCTAGTGTCTAAAAAAGGTCAATTAATTAAAGCAATGGCCTCCTAGTGTCTGAAAAGGTCCATTAATAAAAGCAATGGCCTCCTAGTGTCTGAAAAGGTCCATTAATTAAAGCAATGGCCTCCTAGTGTCTAAAAAATTCCATTAATTAAAGCATTGGGCTCCTAGTGTCTAAAAAAGGTCCATTAATTAAAGCAATGGCCTCCTAGTGTCTAAAAAAGGTCCATTAATTAAAGCAATGGTCTCCTAGTGTCTAAAAAAGGTCAATTAATTAAAGCATTGGCCTCCTAGTGTCTAAAAAAGGTCCATTAATTAAAGCAATGGTCTCCTAGTGTCTAAAAAAGGTCCATTAATTAAAGAAATGGCCTCCTAGTCTCTAAAGAAGGTCCATTAATTTAAGCATTGGCCTCCTAGTGTCTAAAAAAGGTTCATTAATTAAAGCAATGGCCTCCTAGTGTCTAAAAAAAGGTCCATTATTTAAAGAAATGGCCTCCTAGTGTCTAAAAAGGTCCATTAATTAAAGCAATGGCCTCCTAGTGTCTAAAAAAGGTCCATTAATTAAAGCATTGGGCTCCTAGTGTCTAAAAAAGGTCCATTAATTAAAGCAATGGCCTCCTAGTGTCTAAAAAATGGCCCATTAAATAAAGCAATGGTCGCCTAGTGTCTAAAAAAGGTCAATTAATTAAAGCAATGGCCTCCTAGTGTCTGAAAAGGTCCATTAATAAAAGCAATGGCCTCCTAGTGTCTGAAAAGGTCCATTAATTAAAGCAATGGCCTCCTAGTGTCTAAAAAGGTCCATTAATTAAAGCAATGGCCTCCTAGTGTCTAAAAAAGGTCCATTAATTAAAGCATTGGGCTCCTAGTGTCTAAAAAAGGTCCATTATTTAAAGCAATGGCCTCCTAGTGTCTAAAAAAGGTCCATTAATTAAAGCAATGGCCTCCTAGTGTCTAAAAAGATCCATTAATTAAAGCAATGGCCTCCTAGTGTCTAAAAAAAGGTCCATTAATTAAAGCAATGGCCTCCTAGTGTCTAAAAAATTCCATTAATTAAAGCATTGGGCTCCTAGTGTCTAAAAAAGGTCCATTAATTAAAGCAATGGCCTCCTAGTGTCTAAAAAAGGTCCATTATTTAAAGCAATGGCCTCCTAGTGTCTAAAAAAAGGTCCATTAATTAATGCAATGGCCTCCTAGTGTCATAAAAGGTCCATTAATTAAAGCATATAAAATAGATCTGCTATTTTGGGTGGGTCCAATTGGAGAATGATCTGTTGGTAAATGATCAAATAACACGGAGGCCCCATGGAGACCTACTGGCCGCAGGCTGTATCCATAGAACAATAGTTCTTCTCTGTGTATCAATACATATAGAAGGGGGCTGCTGTATTTTTCAGAATGTACAGTGGTTCTCAGTGCCTTGCATGAACAGAACATGTCTACTCTAGATGTTGTCAAGGTCACCAAGCGAGTGGATCTTCTCCCGATATCCCCACCTACGGGTGGGAGATATATCGGGGGAATTTAGGCTGATTTGATCTTTTGGGCCACTGCTTTAATTAATGGACCTTTTTTAGACACCAGGAGGCCACTGCTTTAATCAATGGACCTTTTTTAGACACTAGGAGGCCATTGCTTTAATCAATGGACCTTTTTTAGACACTAGGAGGCCACTGCTTTAATCAATGGACCTTTTTTAGACACTAGGAGGCCATTGCTTTAATCAATGGCCCTTTTTTTAGACACTAGGAGGCCACTGCTTTAATTAATGGCCCTTTTTTTAGACACTAGGAGGCCACTGCTTTAATTAATGGACCTTTTTTTAGACACCAGGAGGCCACTGCTTTAATTAATGGACCTTTTTTAGAAACTAGGAGGCCATTGCTTTAATTAATGGCCCTTTTTTAGACACTAGGAGGCCACTGCTTTAATTAATGGCCCTTTTTTTTAGACACTAGGAGGCCACTGCTTTAATGAATCAACCTTTTTTTAGACACTAGGGGGCCACTGCTTTAATTAATCAACCTTTTTTTAGACACCAGGAGGCCACTGCTTTAATTAATGGCCCTTTTTTAGACACTAGGAGGCCATTGCTTTAATCAATGGACCTTTTTTAGACACTAGGAGGCCATTGCTTTGATCAATGGACCTTTTTTAGACACTAGGAGGCCACTGCTTTAATTAATCGACCTTTTTTAGACACTAGGAGGCCATTGCTTTAATTAATGGACCTTTTTAGACACTAGGAGGCCATTGCTTTAATTAATTGACCTTTTTTTAGACACTAGAAGGCCACTGCTTTAATTAATGGACCTTTTTGAGACACTAGGAGGCCAATGCTTTATTGAATGGACCTTTTTTAGATACCAGGAGGCCACTGCTTTAATTAATGGCCCATTTTTAGACACTAGGAGGCCATTGCTTTGATCAATGGACCTTTTTTAGACACTAGGAGGCCACTGCTTTAATTAATCGACCTTTTTTAGACACTAGGAGGCCATTGCTTTAATTAATGGACCTTTTTTAGACACTAGGAGGCCATTGCTTTAATTAATGGACCTTTTTAGACACTAGGAGGCCAATGCTTTATTGAATGGACCTCTTTTAGATACCAGGATGCCATTGCTTTAATTAATGGATCTATTTTAGACACTAGGAGGTGACTGTTTTAATAAATGCACCTTTTTTAGACACTAGGAGGCCACTGCTTTAATTAATGGACCTTTTTTAGACCCTAGGAGCTGCCGAATTGGTCCAAGAATCACATTCTTCTAATGCCAGCGGTTCTCAACCTGTGGGTCGGGACCCCTTTGGGTGGGTGGAACGGCCCTTTCACAGGGGTCGCCTAAGACCATCGGAAAACACATATTTCCGACGGTCTTAGGGATAATTTTATGGTTGGGGGTCACCACAACATGAGGAACTGTATTCAAGGGTCGCGGCATTATGAAGGTTGAGAACCACTGGTCTAATGAAAGAACGTTTATGTTTTTAGGCACTTTTTTTACGGCTATATCCCAAAAATATGGACTGTGAATGCCCTTTGACAAGCACGTGGATATATTTTTCGATTATGGGATATGGTGGCTTCTTAGCAACCCGCTGCTGCCTCTTTTCGCCGGCGTAGAGGTTAAAGCCATTTGCCTTAAAGAGGCAAGGCGAGGCACGAGTCCCCCCAGGAGAGCTTAAAAAGCTTTACTAGTGCTTCTTGTTCTTTTATAGTTAACATGTGAGTCCATGTCTGGCAGTCGCCTCCTTCCCCCCTGTTACAGTAATCACTGCTCGGCCTCTCGCTGTATGAGGTGCTAAGACACGCGGCATGCCGGCTGCAATAATTACTTCCAAATTAATCTTTTTTTTTCTTTGTTCTTCTTGTGCTCGGGTTCACAACTTGTTAACCCCGGAATGGCAGGGTCTCTGGAAACAAGGTTTTCATTTGCCAGACTGATAAAGAAGGCTCATTTTCTAAATGGATCCATTAGAGCAGTGATCCCCAACCAGTAGCTCCCAATGACCTCAACGTTGGTGCCCATTTAGAATTTCTGGTTTGAAGACAAGTTTTGGAAGCACAGAGACAGAGGAGTACTCCAAGCAGAGCCTTCTGAAGGCCAGAAGGCCACATGGGGCTACTAAGTAGCCAATCACATCCCCAAAGAACATTTATCAGGCTTGTGTGGCTCACCAACACTTTTTTATATCTGAGTGTGGTTCATGGGTAAAAAAGGTTGAGGATCCCTGCTTTAGAGCTTGAGGAATAGTCAACTACAAGCAGTTGGCCGATGACTCCATGGAGACATGAATTTTGGCTTCAAGCTGGCGATAAACATACCAATAGCATTTTCAATGTGTGTATGCTGACCTGGTGATCCCAACCAATAATTATGGACCATGGGCTACTGGTTGGTTCATAAGGTTTGCACCATATCAGTCAATGGTATGTTGTCATCACCAGCGATGTTCTTTGTCCTATATATGACTTATTTAGACTGTACATGGCTATCATTTCTACTGATGCTATGAAATGCTGCAAGCTCATTGGTCATATGAGCAGGCATGTGATATGGGGTTAAAAAGATGGAAGATTTGGTTGGTCTGGAGGGAGGTAAAGGTATGGCGGATTGAAGTTCAACACCCTTGATAACCCCTAGGTCAGGGTTGGCCAAGACGTTGATCACGGTCCACCAGTTGATCCACCATGGATTTCTGGTGGACCGCGATGAAGCCGGGGATGCGGAAGTGCTGCGTGAATGCGTACGCACACGACGCAGCATACGTACGCATTCACTCCGCACAACTGCATCCCTGGTCATCGGCCGATCGCCGATGACAAAGGTCTGGCCACCCCTGCCCTAGGTGAATGTTTTTCATTTGGTTGTACCTTATGCAATACTAGAATCTGATTAGTCAGGTAGATAGAGTTGGGGCCTGTTGTGGGTGGAACCAAAGAATACTTGATGACCTTCACCCAGATGAGAAGATGGTCCCTGAAAAATTGGGTTAAACATCATGTTCGAATGAATGATTTGTGGTACCATGAAGTAACACATGAGGTAGAGCACTGCTCATGGTGGCCAGGTGACCTCGAAAGCTTCATGGATGGTCCCCAAGGAGTTTTGTTGCATTCGGTCATACATGTCCTTTATATGCCAACGAATACACAACACCCAAACAAATGGACACACTTTCTTCCATATATATGTAGGGACCAATAGGGTTAAACTGCCCCTGTGGCTTTAAACCCTACCACTTCCTTATTTCCACTGTTACTGGGCAAAGACCCATGTATCTAGTTCATCCCTTACCTATGCCTTATTGGTTATTTGGGTTGACCACACCTCTTGCACTCTCATATAGTGTTTAACAGGAGGGTGTGTCTTCCTCTTTGGCTGCCTCTGTGTCTCAGGTGAAGGGCCACTGAGCCTGGGCTCAACAAGGCCCCAGTAAAGCCACCATTTACCCTAGAGTCACCATCTGCTCTACAGAAGTAGGGGACAGGGACCCCGTGAATGAGGACCAGTTAGATAGTTACTCTAGTAGAGCACTCTCTAGGAGAGTGAAATAGAGAGGGAAGGAAGCAAGAACAGTTTCGGCTCCACCAAGGAAAGTAGCTGGAAGTACCATACAGGCATAGGGCCATGGTTGAGACATAGGAGACGGACAGTACCTAAACCCTGATCCACAGTCGGCTGTAGGACTCTCAAGCTAGGGGTTACCAACCTGAGGACTGAGTTATCTATCCTGACTGCTTCCATAGGGGTGCCCAGCTGACTGGGTGCATTTACCCTGCCCAGACTCAAGAGGAGGCGGGATAAACCAGTGTGCATCCTCTCTTTGCTGTCCTCCTAAGCACTGCTGTCATATAACATCTGTATGTGAGTATATTGCAATAACCCTGCATATTGATTGAACCTTCTGGCCTCCATCTTTGCTAATCTGCACTCCACACAGCTACAGTAAGTTGTAGTTATACTACACCCTTGCTCCGCAGGTCTCTTCCATATAGCAAAGGCTCTAAACCCTACACTAGACTGGGTTTGACTATTTTATAGCCAAATAGGGGTTACATACATACATACATATATATATATATATATATATATAAAATACATCCAAACAAAACAGTTTGGGAAAACAATGTTTTCCCTTTAATGGCGAAACTGGCACTCGGAATGAAAATCAGTTAATGCCTTTTAATCGCTGATGTTTAAGCCTGGGAATTTTATGCCTGGTGTGCATCATGTTTCACTAGACAAGCATCTTATTTCAACTGGGTCTCCTATGGCGGTAACCTATTCCAATCTATCAAGTTGTATAAATGGCTGCAATAAAAGTGATCTGCCAAGTGAGATATATAAACCGGTCCCGATCCGCTTTGCTGGCTTGTGGTTTCTTCTCCATGTTGTTTGCTATAAAATACTGGCACACAGACCCCCGAGTCTGCCCCGAGCGGTGCCTTAAGGTCCCCATACACGTTGAGATTCGCTCACTTGGCAAGATCGCCAAGCGAGCGGATCTTCACCCGACGGGTGGGCGATATCGGGGAGCGTGTAGGTAATAAAAAGATAATTTGATCGTTTGGCCCCAGGAATTATATTGGCGGCAATGGGGCAGTCGGTTCGGGGACCGCTTCAACGAGCCGATGCGGTCCCCGATCCGACTGAATTTTCTAACCTGCCCGATCGATATCTGGCAGGCCCCTCGTTTCTGCCCCTACAGGGGCCAAGCACGATATATAAAACGGTCCAGATCCGCTTTGCTGGCACACAGACCCCCGAGTCTGCCCCGAGCGGTGCATTAAGGTCCCCATACACGCTGAGATTCGCTCGTTTGGCGAGATTGCAACCTATGGGTGGGCGATATCGGGGAGCATGTAGGTAAAAAAAATAAATAATTCAATCGTTTGGCCAAATCATATTGGCGCCAATGGGGTAGTTGGTTCGGAGACCGCATCAACGAGCCAATGCGGTCCCCGATCCAACTGAATTTTCTAACCTGGCCAATCGATATCTGCCCAATTTCAGGCCAGATATCGGTCGGGCAGGCCCCTCGTTTCTGCCCCTACACGGGCCAATAAGTGATTTGCCAAGCGAGATATATAAAATGGTCCCGATCCGCTTTGCTGGCTTGTGGTTTCTTCTCCATGTTGTTTGCACACAGACCCCCGAGTCTGCCCCGAGCGGTGCATTAAGGTCCCCATACACGTTGAGATTCGCTCGTTTGGCGAGATCGCCACCTATGGGTGGGCGATATCGGGGAGCATGTAGGTAAAAAAAAAAAATAATTCGATCGTTTGGCCCTGGGGCCAAACGATCAAATTATATTGGCGCCAATGGGGCAGTTGGTTCGGAGACCGCATCAATGAGCCAAAGCGGTCTCTGATCCGACCGAATTTTCTAACCTGTTCCCGATCGATATCTGGCCAATTTTAGGCCAGATATCGGTCGGGCAGGCCCCTCGTTTCTGCCCCTACACAGGCCGATAAGTGATCTGCCAAGCGAGATATATAAAACGGTCCCGATTCGCTTTGCTGGCTTGTGGTTTCTTCTCCATGTTGTTTGCTATAAAACACTGGCACACAGACCCCCGAGTCTGCCCCGAGCGGTGCATTAAGGTCCCCATACACTCGTTTGGCAAGATCGCCACCTAAAAAATAATAATTCAATCGTTTGGCCCTGGGGCAGTCGGTTCGGGGACCGCATCAACGAGCCGATGCAGTCCCCGATCCGACTGAATTTTCTAACCTGGCCGATCGATATCTGGCCAATTTTAGGCCAGATATCAGTCGGGCATGCCCCTCGTTTCTGCCCCTACAGGGGCCGATAAGCTGCTGAATCTGTCCAAGGGACCCATATCGGCAGCTACTATTGGTCCGTGTATGGGGGCCTTAAGAGCAGATGAAGCGCACACACAGAGATGGGGCAATTGCATAAAGCTGTCACTCCGAATTCAAGCCCTTCCCGCCCCCCCAGCCTGGGGTATCTGATTGTCCCTATGGTTTACGGCAACAATCGTGCACTCATTCCGAGACAGAGCAGACCCGGGTTTGGCAATTTAACTATCCAAATCCAATTAGCGTCTGAAAGACACTCCGAGTGTGTTTTATTTCAAAGTGGATTGGCTCAGACAGGGCCTGTGTGCAACGCTTGGAAGGCTCCATATGAGCTATTGTTTCATGGGAGGAATTGCCAAGTTCTGATAGGGTAATCAATCACTTTTTTATTTTAGGGCCGACCTGCCAATTAGGTTCCCCCCCCCCCCCCCCCACTCCTAATTAGACAGACTTAACCCATTTACAGTTCACAGGGAGATATTTTTTTTATTTCTAAACTGTGGTTCATGGTATTTGGAGGCAAAATGCAAAATGCAAAATGCAAAAAGCATTTTCCACTGGTTCAGTTCTTAGAACTGTATTATCGAGTTGCCACTAAATAACGAGATATTTTGTTTTGAAAACCAGACAGAACTGGATGGGAGGTTGAATGAAAACGAGATTCCGTCGACGATAGAGACGCGCAGGGTGAACGGATTGTATTACCAAGTCAACTTTGGATCAGTATCGATGGAGTAGGAGTAAAGTGCAGTGTGGACTTGGCCAACCCAAAACATGGGAACCCTTGGACTTTCCGGTTTTAATTAAATTGGAATAAAGAGGTAACGCAGAGATTAACCACGTACCCACACAGGTTCTAACTAGTGATGGGCGAAATGTTTCGCCAGGCATGGATTCGCGGCGAATTTCCGTGTTTCGCCATTAGCGGATTGTTTCGCGAAACGGATGAAAAAATTTGCCGGCGTAAAAATTTGCCGTGCGTCCAAAAATTGTTGCGGGCGACAAAATGATAGCCGCGGGCGACAAAATAATAGCCGTGTGATGAAATAATAGCAGCGGGCGACGGAATAATAGCTGCGCGACAAAATAATAGCCGTGCAACTAAAATATAGCCGCAGACGACGAAATAATAGCCGTACGACGAAATAATAGCCGTACGACGAAATAATAGCAGCGGACGACGAAATAATAGCCACGGGCGACGAAAATAATAGCCGCGGACGACGAAATAATAGCCATGTGACAAAATAATAGCCGTGCGACAAAATAATAGCCGACGAAATAATAGCAGCGGACGACGAAATAATAGCCGCGGACGACGAAATAATAGCCATGTGACAAAATAATAGCCGTGCGACAAAATAATAGCCGACGAAATAATAGCAGTGGACGACGAAATAATAGCCGCGGGCGACTAAATAATAGCCGACGAAATAATAGCAGCGGGTGACGAAATAATAGCAGCGGGCGACGGAATAATAGCCGCGCGACGAAATAATAGCCGTACGACAAAATAATAGCCGTACGACGAAATAATAGCCGCGGGCGACAATTTTTTTTGACGCGCAACATTTTCACCGTTTCGAGAATTTTTCGCCGTTTTTTTCGCAAATTTTTCAGCGAAGCAAAACGGGACAGATTCGCTCATCACTAGTTCTAATCCAGGGGTGGCCAAACTACGGCCAGCGGGCCACATCCTGCCCGTTCGGCTTTTTAATCTGGCCCGCAAGTCTCATCCCGCGAAACTTGGACTGACCAGCGGAGATGGCGTAACGCTGGCCCGGCCCGTCTTTCAAATCCCCGGCCCGTCTGTTGGCCCCTGAGCCAAAAAGTTTGCCCACCCCTGTTCTAACCTCATCAATGATATAACATCTAGCGAAACACTTTCAGCTAAAGCCTCCGTGGAGGCTGAAGCTTCGGTCAGGGTCTTCAGCCATGGTTCCAATATCTAGGACATCACTCCAGATTTTACCAGTACCAGTACACCTGGTTTTTGTGAAACTAAAATGTGCCTACAAACCAATTTAGCACCAACTAATGGGCCATAAGCGGGGCAACACTGTCATAAAGTGGTTCTGTTGTTACCGGCCCGTACGGCCCACATTAAACTGCAGGTTGCACACATGAAATCATTTTCCTTGAGGCTAACGAGGCTGGGGCTAATTTGCTACTAACGGTAATTGCGACTCCTGTCGAGTCACGCTTTGAGATGTTTTTGGCCGGTGGAGGGAAAGCTTTGATCTGCGCTAATTAATACGGCACAAAACGCGCTTCTGCCAAGGAAGATTACTCACACCTCCTTACGGTTTGCTTGGACCTTCTCGCTACAAAACGGCTCATATCTAGGGCACCGCAGTCTAATTGCTGGGAAATAGGCATATGCGAGGGAGCCTGTTAAAAATTTAGAGAGCTGGAAAAAGCTTTCTTTAACTGGTTGTGTTCCGACTACCGAGAAGGATACGAGGATGGAGAGGGCACTGGTTTTTCCTATAGAACCAGGGTCGGACTGGGGGGTGAAGGCCCCACCGAGGTGACCATTCCCGGGACCCCGCACCCCCTAACGTACCTCCGCTGACACATCCTCTGCAGGGGCCCCCACAGCGCACTCTATTATCCCCCCCCCCCCCGTAGGGGCCCTGTCTGAATTCCTCCCCATATCTGGGCAGGGGAAGCGGCAATAGGGTCGGGTTTGGCCGCTGGGGCCCACCGGTTAATTTCCCGGTGTCCTGACGGCCAAGTCCGACCCTGTATAGAACACAGGTTCCTAAGCAGATTGTAGGGTAACTACTATGATTATATTCTGTATTTCGACCAAACATTAGGACAGCAATGAAGCAAAGAAAGAGGCAAACATTTGTGGTACAGGACAACCCCTGGCTTGTAACATCTCCTGCTTCTCAACTACAATTCCCATGATCCTTGTGTGGGTTTTGTCCATTTACTCTGGCCAGGGTCGGACTGTGGGGTGCAGCGGCCCTGCAGGTGCCCTCATCGGCCACGTCCCCTAACCCCGCCCCGCAGGGACGCCCCCTAACCCCCCCAGCAGGGTCCCCCCCTAACCCCCCTGCAGGGTCCCCCCCTAACCCCCCTGCAGGGACCCCCCCTAACCCCCCCGCAGGGACCCACCCTAACTCCCCCAGCAGGGTCCCCCCCTAACCCCCCTGCAGGGTCCCCCCCTAACCCCCCCCGCAGGGACCCCCCCTAACCCCCCCGCAGGGACCCACCCTAACTCCCCCAGCAGGGTCCCCCCCTAACCCCCCGCAGGGTCCACCCCTAACCCCCCCGCAGGGACCCCCCCTAACCCCCCCGCAGGGACGCCCCCTAACCCCCCCAGCAGGGTCCCCCCCTAACCCCCCCGCAGGGACCCCCCCTAACCCCCCTGCAGGGTCCCCCCCTAACCCCGCCCCGCAGGGACGCCCCCTAACCCCCCTGCAGGGTCCCCCCCTAACCCCCCCGCAGGGACCCACCCTAACCCCCCCGCAGGGTCCCCCCCTAACCCCGCCCCGCAGGGACGCCCCTAACCCCCCCAGCAGGGTCCACCCCTAACCCCCCCAGCAGGGTCCCCCCCTAACCCCCCTGCAGGGTCCCCCCTAACCCCCCCGCAGGGACCCCCCCTAACCCCCCCGCAGGGACCCACCCTAACTCCCCGCAGGGTCCCCCACCCAACGTCCCCACCCGGGCAGGGGGAGCGCTGGTGTCCTAGTCCGACCCTGACTCCGGTTTAACTCTTGGCTCCTAAAAACATAGTTTCAAGAGTCAGAACCAACAGTGAAGAGGATAGCAAAGGACCGATAGATATTTCTTATTGTTCCAGTATAAAGCCACTCCTCACTAGCCTTAGGCCTCATACAAATGGGTCACTCCGGCACCCTATTTCTTATCCCCTTTCAATGACACACTGCCAACACTGTACATATCAATAACGAAAAAAAATAAACTTTAGCCTCAAACAGCCTCATGTTTTGCTATGATTCCAGATAAAAATCGCCAGTCCTCAGACTTTGGATGCATTTCCGTGGGTAGGAATGGGTTAAACCACACGTCACCAGCGTTAATTAATTTCATTGTTCCTTGTAAGTCGCAATGCACAAAAAATAGGCCTTGATCTAATTTTCCTGCACGGAACGCTGAAGTACAGACCCACGGGGCAAACCGGAACCGAGTAACCTTGCGCCTGTACAGGACACGTGTAAATCCAATCTAATAATGATAATAATGAGCAGGGGTCTGTGGGGGAAAATAATAAAGGATGGAGTCCTGTACAGAACCAGTTTTTGAGACTTGGACCTGTGTTAAATGATTCCCTTTTCTCTGTAATAATAAAACAGTACCTGTACTTGATCCCAACTAAGATATAATTACCCCTTATTGGGGCAGAACAGCCCTATTGGGTTTATTTAATGGTTAAATGATTCCCTTTTCTCTGTAATAATAAAACAGTACCTGTACTTGATCCCAACTAAGATATAATTACCCCTTATTGGGGCAGAACAGCCCTATTGGGTTTATTTCATGGTTAAATGATTCCCTTTTCTCTGTAATAATAAAACAGTACCTGTACTTGATCCCAACTAAGATATAATTACCCCTTATTGGGGCAGAACAGCCCTATTGGGTTTATTTAATGGTTAAATGATTCCCTTTTCTCTGTAATAATAAAACAGTACCTGTACTTGATCCCAACTAAGATATAATTACCCCTTATTGGGGCAGAACAGCCCTATTGGGTTTATTTAATGGTGAATCCATGCATTTGCACTCACATGAATAATATTAGTCCAATCGATCATGTTCTGATCCATAACCGCATACAAGGGGTTAAACGTCTGGGTACAACAGTAGCACGTAGGCCTAACGCAGCGCCCTGTAATTAACGATTGGACTTGTCTGAATCAAGGCTCACGTCTTTTAAAGGGGAAGTTCAACTGAGTATTTGTATAGACCGCCAGCTTTACCTGGTATTTTTTAAGTTTCCAGGGGCCAAGTCGGCACCTTTTATGCTCAGTTATAGGGACTTATGGTGAAGGACTATGCACAGTAGGTGGCGGAAGAAATGCCAGCAACTGATGGTCTTAGGAGACCCCTGTAAAAGGATCGTTCCACCCCCAAAGGGGTCCCGACCCACAAGTTAGATATCTGGCTGATTTTTGTCCAGATATTGGCCGTATTTGGCCATACCCAGGCAGTCCCATAAACTGCTGGCTCGGTCTGCAGCTTTTATTGATCCATGTGTGGTCAAGAGGATTTTGGAGGATCATGTTCAATACCGGGCTGAAGCTGCTGCTGGGAAACGCCAGAAAATAAAGCCGCCCATACATTTAAAGATCCACTTATATGGCAAGATTGCCCAATGAGCAGATCTTTCCCCATTATGTCCATACTGGGCTGATGCAGTCATTTGGCCCTCAGGCTGAGCCAATCATTTGGCCCTCAGACTGAGCCAATCATTTGACTCTCGGGCTGAGCCAATCATTTGGCCCTTGGGCTGAGCCAATCATTTGGCCCTCAGGCTGAGCCAATCATTTGACTCTCGGGCTGAGCCAATCATTTGGCCCTCGGGCTGAGCCAATCATTTGACACTCGGGCTGAGCCAATCATTTGGCCCTCGGGCTGAGCCAATCATTTGGCCCTCAGGCTGAGCCAATCATTTGACTTTCGGGCTGAGCCAATCATTTGGCCCTCGGGCTGAGCCAATCATTTGACTTTCGGGCTGAGCCAATCATTAGACTTTCGGGCTGAGCCAATCATTTGGCCCTCGGGCTGAGCCAATCATTTGGCCCTCGGGCTGAGCCAATCATTTGACTTTCGGGCTGAGCCAATCATTTGACTTTCGGGCTGAGCCAATCATTTGACTTTCGGGCTGAGCCAATCATTTGACCCTCGGGCTGAACCAATCATTTGACCCTCGGGCTGAGCCAATCATTTGACTTCCGGGCTGAGCCAATCATTTGGCCCTTGGGCTGAGCCAATCATTTGACTTTCGGGCTGAGCCAATCATTTGACCCTTGGGCTGAGCCAATCATTTGGCCCTCGGGCTGAGCCAATCATTTGACTCTTGGGCTGAGCCAATCATTTGGCCCTCGGGCTGAGCCAATCATTTGACTCTTGGGCTGAGCCAATCATTTGACCCTTGGGCTAAGCCAATCATTTTGCCCTCAGCCAAATAATAAGGAACACGACAACTGTAAATGCAGGGGCCCCTGGGATAGCAGCCCCGGTGGGCTTCACACACCCCGATCTGACCCGGGTAAATGCAGACTATCAAGATAAGGCTCAATAAGCCAAAGTGGACCTTTTCCAGAGAGAAAAAAAGAGAATCAATTTAAAAAAATCTGAATTATTTGATTAAAATGGAGTCTATGGGAGCCAGGCTTTCCGTAATTCGGAGCTTTCTGGATACTGGGTTTCCGGATAACCCTGTACTATATAAAAGCAATACGTTTGCCCCTTTGTGTTGCACACTATGCCTAGTTACCCCTTCCCTGCAACCATACACAAAGGGGTCAATGCCAGACAGAGGGAACGCCTTTGGGTTCTACTGACCCGAAGTCACGTATCGGAACCATCCCATTGGCGGAAAATCTGGGCTTCCAATAAGGCGCTCTGTAGCTTTGTACCATCTGTTCTACATGGGCCAGTTTATGACTTTACTTGCTAAAATAAGAAAAACACACATTTCATAAAAAAAAAATAAAATAATGTAATTTCTTGGCCACGGGCGTTCCTGAGAGCGTGTCGCCGCTTGGTGGCAAGGTGCCACAGGGGTTGTGTTGTATTAAAAAAGGATTTAGCAGCTCATTTGCAGCGTGTAAAAAGGAAGGCCTCTCCCGCGGCAGGAGTGGAGTCGGAGGCGCTTTGGGAGGGCAATTTGTTTACAACGAGGGGGCAATTGGGGGAATGAAGCCTTAATTTAGTGTTGGACACAGCGGGGTGTAAAGTAATAGCCGGCCCCGTGGGTACTTGTGGTCTATACGCCATAGCCGCTGTTCTGACTGGCGGCTATACGATCACATGCGAGGGCAACTGAGAAACTAAACCTTCCCTGACCCTCTCCGCTAAAGGATTACTCCTTCACTGCAAGATCCGCTCGTTTGGTGACCTTGCCAATCGAGCGGATCTTCTCCCAAAATGCCTACCTAGGGCCAAATGGTCAAATTAAAACAAAAATCAAACCTTCCCAGTCGAGATCTGACTGATTTCAGGCCAGATGATCGGTAGGGGAGGCCCATTGTTTGTGCCCATACATGGGCAGATAAGCTGCCGAATCAGTCTAAAGCAGGGGTGGGCAAACTTTTTGGCTCAGGGGCTACATTGACTTACAGATGGGCCAGGCCAGCATTGCACCCAGGGCCGCCATCAGAAATTACTGGGCCTCTCAGCTCCCCCCAGCATTCTGCAGCTCCCCACCCCAGCATCCTTCCCAACATTCTCCAGCTCCCCCCCAGCATCCTCCAGCTCCCCCCCAGCATCCTCCAGCTCCCCCCCTCAGCATCCCACCCAACATCCTCCAGCTCCCCCCTCAGCATCCCACCCAGCATCCTTCAGCTCCCTCAGCATCCCACCCAGCATCCTCCAGCTCCCCCCTCAGCATCCCACCCAGCATTCTCCAGCTCCCTCCCTTAGCATCCCACCCAGCATCCTCCAGCTCCCTCCCTCAGCATCCCACTCAGCATCCCACTCAGCATCCCCCAGCTCCCTCCCTCAGCATCCCACCCAGCAACCTCCAGCTCCCTCCCTCAGCATCCCACCCAGCATCCTCCAGCTCCTCCCTCAGCATCCTCCCCAGCATCCTCCAACTCCCTCCCTCAGCATCCCACCCAGCATCCTCCAGCTCCCTCCCAAGGTCCTCCAGCTCCACTCCCCAGCATCCTGCAGCTCCCCCCAGCATCCTCCAGCTCCCCCCCAGCATCCTCCAGCTCCACTCCCCAGCATCCTCCAGTTCTCCCCAGTGTCCTTCCCAGCATCCTCCTCAACATCCTCCCACCAGCATCCTCCCTTCATCTCCCCATCAGCATCCTCCATCTCCCTCCCCCAGCAACCTACAGCTTCCTGTGGCTCCTCCCAGCTCCATCCTCCAGCGACCTCCTGCTTCGGCTTGCTTCCTCCGTCCTTTGGCTGCGTCTGTCCCCCGACTCCCCGCTGCATCACAACACTTTTATACGGTTCTGCAATCAAAGAGGGGGCCACGGAGTCAGCAGGCCGGATTAAAAAGACCAATGGGTAGTCGTAGTTTGCCCACCCCTGGTCTAAAGGACTGATATCGGCAGCTAGAATCGCTCCATGTATGGGCACCTTAACTAAGAGGTTAGAAAGCTGAAAGCAGAAGTAGTGTTCGGGCTATTATATTAGACATCCACTCACTCCAGCCTAGCATTTTGGCATCCCCCTGTGATTTCACCTCTCCGTCTTAGTTATAAAGCTTCAAATTACAGAAAACCCCAGACCCCAAGTATTTTGGATAACAGGTCCCATACCTGTACCTGTACGCTGCCCGGACGAACCCAACTGAAATCACTGTACCGCGATTATCGCTCAGCCAATCGGGGCAGGTTCAAGATTTCATTTGCAGATTCACCTTTGACCACTGCTGCTCCCTTCTTAACAATAGTAAAGTGGCCATATTATATATGTCCCGGATACCGTCCGGTTGGTCATTTACCCTATGGAATTGGCCGGTACATGGCCACCATTACTGTTCTGTCGCTCAGAAACTCGCCCTGTGGCCCCGGGAAGTGATAATATATAAGAGCGAGCATCGCCCCCCCCCCCCCCCCCCCCCCCCGTAGCTCAGCGCTCCTCGCTGAATCAGGCGGAGATATTCCATATGGAAGCAATTCTGCCATTTCCATAAGGTCTGGTCTGACTGTTTTATGAGCTTCTGACACGAGTTAAAGTCGCAACAGAATATCCGCAAGCTTCTAAGTGTGCCTTTGGCGTTTAACCCCTTCCTGCAAGCGCGCCCGGCACAAAGAGGGTTAATCGGCGGTGGGGGAGATAAGTACTATAGCAGGGAGCTAAGCAGACCTAGTATGGAGCAGGCTGGGAGCGGTGCAGACCGTTTAACAGGGGCAATAAAGGTTTAGAGTTTCAGATCATCTTACAGAAGAAGAGAATAACAGAGAGGCAGGAAATTTCAGTAGCAGACTTGACAAAGGTCAGCCCTCCAGACTTTAACTTAGACAAAAACACCTCCTTTATTGAAAACATCAAAATTTCTGGCAAGGGTTCAGCTGTCCCTGCAGGCGCGGCACTCGTCGGGGCGGGGGGGTGCGGGGCACTTACAACAGACTGTATTGTCTGAGTTCTGTTGCTGCAAACCATTCGAGGGGGGGGGATCATCTGGGCTTACGAAAAAGAACATGGTGTCCTTGACGCTCTATCCCGTAGCGCCTCTCTACTGAAGATACTATATAATTAGCCCCGCGGTGGCCCGGCAGGACTATCCAAATGCTTGAGGACAGTTCCAAGCGAGACACGAGGTGTTTTCTGTTGGTATGAATTTAACCATCATCGCCAATAGCCCAATATAATAACTTGATTTTACTGGAATTCAGCAAGGCGCGCTATTTTTACGCTAACGTTGTGGCGCGCTATCGACTTTGGAAGCATCTGTAAAGGTTCCTGCAAACCAATAAAACATTCAGACAAGTTGCTAGCATCTATAGTGGATACACTGGACCCGAGGGAATGGGAACTTTAGGGTAAGAACCCATGGGCAAGTTAAGGTGGCCATACACGGGCCGACTGTAGCTGCTGATATGGGCCCCTTAGACGGATTCGGCAGCTTATCGGCCCGTGTAGGGGCAACAACGACGGCCTGCCTGACCGACATCTGGCCTGAAATCGGGCAGATATTGATCCGGCAGGTCAAAAAATTTAGTCGGATCGGGGACCTCATCGGCTCGTTGATGTGGTCCCCAAACCGACTGCGCCTATTTCCGGAGTTCTAATTCGATCGTTTGGCCCCAGCGCTTCGTTTTTCCGAAGGAGGAAACTTTGCACGTCTTCGAATGAATTGAAGTGATGCAAAGGGCTTTCCACCGGTGACTTCTATTGTTGCCGGTGGAAAGCTTTTTTGGAGCGGTTACTCGCCCTATTCTATCACAGTCGCCAAGCGAGCGGATCTTCTCCCGATATCCCCACCTACGGGTGGGCGTTATCGGGTGAATTTAGGCTAATTTGGTCGTTTGGCACGGGTGGGCGATATCGGGTGAATTTAGGCTAATTTGGTCGTTTGGCACGGGTGGATGATATCGGGTGAATTTAGGCTAATTTGGTCGTTTGGCACGGGTGGGCGATATCGGGTGAATTTAGGCTAATTTGGTCGTTTGGCACGGGTGGGCGATATCGGGTGAATTTAGGCTAATTTGGTCGTTTGGCACGGGTGGGCGATATCGGGTGAATTTAGGCTAATTTGGTCGTTTGGCACGGGTGGATGATATCGGGTGAATTTAGGCTAATTTGGTCGTTTGGCACGGGTGGGCGATATCGGGTGAATTTAGGCTAATTTGGTCGTTTGGCACGGGTGGGCGATATCGGGTGAATTTAGGCTAATTTGGTCGTTTGGCACGGGTGGGCGATATCGGGTGAATTTAGGCTAATTTGGTCGTTTGGCACGGGTGGGCGATATCGGGTGAATTTAGGCTAATTTGGTCGTTTGGCACGGGTGGGCGATAGTGAGTGAATCTAGGCTAATTTGGTTGTTTGGTGCAAAATTAGCCTAAATTCACCCGATATCATCCACCCGTGCCAAACGACCAAATTAGCCTAAATTCACCCGATATCGCCCACCCGTAGGTGGGGATATTGGGAGAAGATCCGCTAGCTTGGCGACTGTGATAGAATAGGGCGAGTAACCGCCCCGAAAAGGCTTTCCACTGGCAACAATAGAAGTCACCGGTGGAAAGCCCTTTGCATCACTTCAATTATTCGATGACATGCAAGGTTTCCTCCTTCGGAAAACAAATCGATGCAAAGGGCTTTCCACCGGTGACTTCTATTGTTGCCAGTGGAAAGCCTTTTCGGGGCGGTTACTCGCCCAAGATCGCTCTGGGGGTTCTTACTCTTAAATGTGTTGGTGAAACTACACAAAATGCAAACATAAAGGGCAATAACTATATACAGGAGTAGGGATGGACTGGCCCGGAGGGGCACATTTTCCTTCTATGGGCGACTTCGAAAAAATGAAGCAATGCAAAGGGATTTCCACTTGCGACTACTGTTGTTGCCAGAGCGGTTACTCGCCCGAGATCGCTCTGTGGGTTCTTACTCTTAAATGTGTTGGTGAAACTACACAAAATGCAAACATAAAGGAGTAGGGCTGGTCTGGGCTGGAGGGGCACATTTTCCTTCTACAGGCAACTTCGCTTGACTTTGGAAAACAAATCGATGCAAAGGGCTTTCCACCGGTGACTCCTATTGTTGCCAGTGGAAAGCCTTTTCGGGGCAGTTACTCGCCCGAGATCGCTCTGTGGGTTCTTACTCTTAAATGTGTTGGTGAAACTACACAAAATGCAAACATAAAGGAGTAGGGCTGGTCTGGGCCGGAGGGGCACATTTTCCTTCTACAGGCAACTTCGCTTGACTTTGGAAAACAAATCGATGCAAAGGGCTTTCCACCGGTGACTCCTATTGTTGCCAGTGGAAAGCCTTTTCAGGGCGGTTACTCGCCCGAGATGGCTCCATGGGTTCTTACTCTTAAATGTGTTGGTGAAACTACACAAAATGCAAACATAAAGGAGTAGGGCTGGTCTGGGCCGGAGGGGCACATTTTCCTTCTACAGGCAACTTCGCTTGACTTTGGAAAACAAATCGATGCAAAGGGCTTTCTACCGGTGACTCCTATTGTTGCCAGTGGAAAGCCTTTTCGGGGCAGTTACTCGCCCAAGATCGCTCTGGGGGTTCTTACTCTTAAATATGTTGGTGAAACTACACAAAATGCAAACATAAAGGGCAAAAATTATATACAGAGTAGGGATGGACTGGGCCGGAGGGGCACATTTTCCTTCTACGGGCAACTTCGCGTGACTTCGGAAAACGAAGCGATGCAAAGGGCTTTCCACTTGCAGAGCGGTTACTCGCCTGAGATGGCTCCGTGGGTTCTTACTCTTAAATATGTTGGTGAAACTACACAAAATGCAAACATAAAGGAAAATAATTATATACAGGAGTAGGGATGGACTGGGCCGGAGGGGCACTGGGGAAAACCCCCGACCCAGGCATGATCCCCATAGGTGCTCCCCCACTGATCTCTCTCCTCCAATTGCGTCAACAATAAGTATAATGTACACACACTCAGGGGAAGAATGGGGTTGGGAGGATGGCTGGGACCCGTGGGGGGTGTGGGGGCCCCTGGGCTCAGTCTGACCCAGTACTGGAGCTCCAGGTAATAGCCTGAAATACCTAAAAAGCTTGAGTTACTGGGGGTGCCAATTTGTTAGGCACCTCCCTCCCCCCAGTGACTTTAATCACTTACCTTTTCCCAGGTTGGTGCTCCCTCACTTCTAAAAAGGCACTTGCCCAGGGTAGGATTCTCAGGGTCGGAACTAGGGGTAAGAATGGACTGTCCGCTGCCATCTTTCCAGATATCCTATGTGCCTCTTCTGGTTTGGTACATAAACAGTACCGATCTATTCGGAACATTAAAGTCTGCGGGGGTCCAACTTCTTCTGTTCAACATGTGATCCAAACCCAACTCTCGGCCCAGAGAGACCGGTGAGAGACTAAGGTACAGGCGTCTAATCAGACCTCCCATTCTGAAAGTGCCCAACCCGTGGGTCTCATAGGAACCAATACATGACTAGTGGGAAACTGATGAAAACTGCTGGGGCCCAGGCCAGTGCCCTTTTTACATAAAAGTACTGACCTGGGGGTAATAACAGTACCGTAACAGAGATGGGGGCCCCCCCCACACAAAAATATTGTTTAGAATGCCTGATTTAAGGTGGCCATACACAGGCCTTTTGACCGATTCAGCAGCTTATCTGCCCGTGTATGTGCACTAACGACAGGCCTGACTGACCTGAAATCGGCCAGATCTCGTTTGGGCAGGTTGAATTTTTCTCTGGATCAAGGACTGCATTGGCTCTGCCAATGGGGGGCACTGTGTATGGGGGCACTTTCTATGGAGGGCACTGTCTATGGGGCAATTGGTCTTCATTGTTTATTTTTTAAATGATGTGCCTTTCTACTTCAGACATTTTTCAACTTTCAAATGGGGGTCACTGACCCCGGCAGCCAAACCCTATTGCTCTGTGAGGCTCCAGTTTTATTGTTATTGTTACTTTTTATTCCTTATCTTTCTATTCAGCCCCTCCCCTATTCATATACCTGTCCCTCCTTCAAACCACTCCCTGGTTGCTAAGGTAATTTGAGCCCTAGCAACAGGATAACTGACCCCGGCAGCCAAACCCTATTGCTCTGTGAGGCTCCAGTTTTATTGTTATTGTTACTTTTTATTCCTTATCTTCCTATTCAGCCCCTCCCCTATTCATATACCTGTCCCTCCTTCAAACCACTCCCTGGTTGCTAAGGTAGTTTGAGCCCTAGCAACAGGATAACTGACCCCAGCAGCCAAACCCTATTGCTCTGTGAGGCTCCAGTTTTATTGTTATTGTTACTTTTTATTCCTTATCTATCTATTCAGCCCCTCCCCTATTCATATACCTGTCTCTCATTCAAACCACTGCCTGGTTGCTAAGGCAATTTGAACACTAGCAACCAGATAACTGCTGAAATTCCAAACTGGAGAGCAAAAGTAAAATAATGAAAAAATAAAAAAATGAAGACCAATTGCAAAGTGTCTCATAATATCACTCTCTACATCATAAAAGTTAACTCAAAGATGAACAAGCGATTATTAGTTGACTCTAACGAGCACCAATTAGCGCCAACCCTCGCTGGTAATAAACCGAGTAAATGACTTTCTGCAGAAAAGAAATCTTTCTAACGGAATTGTTAACATGTTATTTTCCTCTCTCTCATTCCCAGACCGATGGAAATTTCTCAGCGGGGGAGCGCTAAGCGCAGCCAAAAGCAACAAGATAGAATTACCTTCTGCGTCTCATCAACTCCTCGATAAATCCCCTCGTTTTCTTCTTCCTTCACCTGCAAAGGAAACCCCCCCCCCAAAAAACGCATGAATTTTTATATACGTAACAGTTAAAACCCTGATCATGTACAGATTTGTGTCTTGGGGCACCCAGGGACATAGAACCGAATTCCATAGGTACCTTCTTACTATTCCCATCAGCCCCTGCCCCAGTGAGCTTACAATCTAAGGCCCCTATCCCATTCCCATCAGTCCCTGCCCCAGTGAGCTTACAATCTAAGGTCCCTATCCCATTCCCATCAGTCCCTGCCCCAGTGAGCTTACAATCTAAGGCCCCTATCCCATTCCCATCAGTCCCTGCCCCAGTGAGCTTACAATCTAAGGTCCCTATCCCATTCCCATCAGCCCCTGCCCCAGTGAGCTTACAATCTAAGGTCCCTATCCCATTCCCATCAGCCCCTGCCCCAGTGAGCTTACAATCTAAGGTCCCTATCACATTCCCATCAGTCCCTGCCCCAGTGAGCTTACAATCTAAGGTCCCTATCCCATTCCCATCAGTCCCTGCCCCAGTGAGCTTACAATCTAAGGTCCCTATCCCATTCCCATCAGCCCCTGCCCCAGTGAGCTTACAATCTAAGGTCCCTATCCCATTCCCATCAGTCCCTGCCCCAGTGAGCTTACAATCTAAGGTCCCTATCCCATTCCCATCAGCCCCTGCCCCAGTGAGCTTACAATCTAAGGTCCCTATCACATTCCCATCAGTCCCTGCCCCAGTGAGCTTACAATCTAAGGTCCCTATCCCATTCCCATCAGTCCCTGCCCCAGTGAGCTTACAATCTAAGGCCCCTATCCCATTCCCATCAGTCCCTGCCCCAGTGAGCTTACAATCTAAGGTCCCTATCCCATTCCCATCAGTCCCTGCCCCAGTGAGCTTACAATCTAAGGTCCCTATCCCATTCCCATCAGTCCCTGCCCCAGTGAGCTTACAATCTAAGGCCCCTATCCCATTCCCATCAGTCCCTGCCCCAGTGAGCTTACAATCTAAGGTCCCTATCCCATTCCCATCAGCCCCTGCCCCAGTGAGCTTACAATCTAAGGTCCCTATCCCATTCCCATCAGTCCCTGCCCCAGTGAGCTTACAATCTAAGGTCCCTATCCCATTCCCATCAGTCCCTGCCCCAGTGAGCTTACAATCTAAGGCCCCTATCCCATTCCCATCAGTCCTTGCCCCAGTGAGCTTACAATCTAAGGTCCCTATCCCATTCCCATCAGCCCCTGCCCCAGTGAGCTTACAATCTAAGGTCCCTATCCCATTCCCATCAGTCCCTGCCCCAGTGAGCTTACAATCTAAGGTCCCTATCCCATTCCCATCAGTCCCTGCCCCAGTGAGCTTACAATCTAAGGTCCCTATCCCATTCCCATCAGTCCCTGCCCCAGTGAGCTTACAATCTAAGGCCCCTATCCCATTCCCATCAGTCCCTGCCCCAGTGAGCTTACAATCTAAGGTCCCTATCCCATTCCCATCAGCCCCTGCCCCAGTGAGCTTACAATCTAAGGTCCCTATCCCATTCCCATCAGTCCCTGCCCCAGTGAGCTTACAATCTAAGGTCCCTATCCTATTCCCATCAGCCCCTGCCCCAGTGAGCTTACAATCTAAGGCCCCTATCACATTCCCATCAGCCCCTGCCCCAGTGAGCTTACAATCTAAGGTCCCTATCACATTCCCATCAGCCCCTGCCCCAGTGAGCTTACAATCTAAGGTCCCTATCCCATTCCCATCAGTCCCTGCCCCAGTGAGCTTACAATCTAAGGTCCCTGTCACATACGCACACACTTTGGTCAATGTCATTGGGAGGCAATTAAACTGCCTGAATGTTTTTGGAGTGTGGGGGAAATCCAAGTCCTCAGAAGTGGCGGACAAGATATAAGCAGGTTAAAGTGAGGGGGTAACACTGGGGGGCAGTAGATACTGGGGTTACTATTGGTGGGTTAGAGAAACATTGGCGGGTAACACTGAGATAATGGGGGGCAGTACATTCTGTGAGGGTGGAATAGATATTAGGGGTCAGTACAGATTGAAGTATAGAAATAGGGTAGGAGAGAGAAAGCATTAAGGGGCAAGACTGGGGGGCAGTAAATACTGAGGTTACTATTGGGGGGGCAGTAAATACTGAGGTTACTATTGGGGGGCAGTAAATACTGAGGTTACTATTGGGGGCAGTAAATACTGAGGTTACTATTGGGGGGGCAGTAAAATATTGAGGTTACTATTGGGGGGCAGTAAATACTGAGGTTACTATTGGGGGGCAGTAAATACTGAGGTTACTATTGGGGGGCAGTAAATACTGAGGTTACTATTGGGGGGCAGTAAATACTGAGGTTACTATTGGGGGGCAGTAAATACTGAGGTTACTATTGGGGGGCAGTAAATACTGAGGTTACTATTGGGGGGCAGTAAATACTGAGGTTACTATTGGGGGGCAGTAAATACTGAGGTTACTATTGGGGGGGCAGTAAATACTGAGGTTACTATTGGGGGGGCAGTAAATACTGAGGTTACTATTGGGGGCAGTAAATACTGAGGTTACTATTGGGGGCAGTAAATACTGAGGTTACTATTGGGGGGGCAGTAAATACTGAGGTTACTATTGGGGGCAGTAAATACTGAGGTTACTATTGGGGGGCAGTAAATACTGAGGTTACTATTGGGGGCAGTAAATATTGAGGTTACTATTGGGGGCAGTAAATACTGAGGTTACTATTGGGGGGCAGTAAATACTGAGGTTACTATTGGGGGGCAGTAAATACTGAGGTTACTATTGGGGGCAGTAAATACTGAGGTTACTATTGGGGGGCAGTAAATACTGAGGTTACTATTGGGGGCAGTAAATACTGAGGTTACTATTGGGGGGCAGTAAATACTGAGGTTACTATTGGGGGCAGTAAATACTGAGGTTACTATTGGGGGGGCAGTAAATACTGAGGTTACTATTGGGGGGGCAGTAAATACTGAGGTTACTATTGGGGGGCAGTAAATACTGAGGTTACTATTGGGGGGCAGTAAATATTGAGGTTACTATTGGGGGCAGTAAATACTGAGGTTACTATTGGGGGCAGTAAATACTGAGGTTACTATTGGGGGGCAGTAAATATTGAGGTTACTATTGGGGGGCAGTAAATATTGAGGTTACTATTGGGGGCAGTAAATACTGAGGTTACTATTGGGGGCAGTAAATACTGAGGTTACTATTGGGGGGCAGTAAATATTGAGGTTACTATTGGGGGCAGTAAATACTGAGGTTACTATTGGGGGCAGTAAATACTGAGGTTACTATTGGGGGGGCAGTAAATACTGAGGTTACTATTGGGGGGCAGTAAATACTGAGGTTACTATTGGGGGGCAGTAAATACTGAGGTTACTATTGGGGGCAGTAAATACTGAGGTTACTATTGGGGGCAGTAAATACTGAGGTTACTATTGGGGGCAGTAAATACTGAGGTTACTATTGGGGGCAGTAAATACTGAGGTTACTATTGGGGGCAGTAAATACTGAGGTTACTATTGGGGGGCAGTAAATACTGAGGTTACTATTGGGGGCAGTAAATACTGAGGTTACTATTGGGGGGCAGTAAATACTGAGGTTACTATTGGGGGGCAGTAAATACTGAGGTTACTATTGGGGGCAGTAAATACTGAGGTTACTATTGGGGGGCAGTAAATACTGAGGTTACTATTGGGGGCAGTAAATACTGAGGTTACTATTGGGGGCAGTAAATACTGAGGTTACTATTGGGGGGCAGTAAATACTGAGGTTACTATTGGGGGGCAGTAAATACTGAGGTTACTATTGGGGGGCAGTAAATACTGAGGTTACTATTGGGGGGCAGTAAATACTGAGGTTACTATTGGGGGCAGTAAATACTGAGGTTACTATTGGGGGCAGTAAATACTGAGGTTACTATTGGGGGGCAGTAAATACTGAGGTTACTATTGGGGGCAGTAAATACTGAGGTTACTATTGGGGGGCAGTAAATACTGAGGTTACTATTGGGGGGCAGTAAATACTGAGGTTACTATTGGGGGGCAGTAAATACTGAGGTTACTATTGGGGGGGCAGTAAATACTGAGGTTACTATTGGGGGCAGTAAATACTGAGGTTACTATTGGGGGGCAGTAAATACTGAGGTTACTATTGGGGGGCAGTAAATACTGAGGTTACTATTGGGGGGCAGTAAATACTGAGGTTACTATTGGGGGGCAGTAAATACTGAGGTTACTATTGGGGGGCAGTAAATACTGAGGTTACTATTGGGGGGCAGTAAATACTGAGGTTACTATTGGGGGGCAGTAAATACTGAGGTTACTATTGGGGGCAGTAAATACTGAGGTTACTATTGGGGGGCAGTAAATACTGAGGTTACTATTGGGGGGCAGTAAATACTGAGGTTACTATTGGGGGGCAGTAAATACTGAGGTTACTATTGGGGGGGCAGTAAATACTGAGGTTACTATTGGGGGGCAGTAAATACTGAGGTTACTATTGGGGGCAGTAAATACTGAGGTTACTATTGGGGGGCAGTAAATACTGAGGTTACTATTGGGGGCAGTAAATACTGAGGTTACTATTGGGGGCAGTAAATACTGAGGTTACTATTGGGGGGGCAGTAAATACTGAGGTTACTATTGGGGCAGTAAATACTGAGGTTACTATTGGGGGCAGTAAATACTGTGGTTACTATTGGGGGCAGTAAATACTGAGGTTACTATTGGGGGGGCAGTAAATACTGAGGTTACTATTGGGGGCAGTAAATACTGAGGTTACTATTGGGGGGCAGTAAATACTGAGGTTACTATTGGGGGCAGTAAATACTGAGGTTACTATTGGGGGGCAGTAAATACTGAGGTTACTATTGGGGGCAGTAAATACTGAGGTTACTATTGGGGGGCAGTAAATACTGAGGTTACTATTGGGGGCAGTAAATACTGAGGTTACTATTGGGGGGCAGTAAATACTGAGGTTACTATTGGGGGCAGTAAATACTGAGGTTACTATTGGGGGGGCAGTAAATACTGAGGTTACTATTGGGGGCAGTAAATACTGAGGTTACTATTGGGGGCAGTAAATACTGAGGTTACTATTGGGGGGGCAGTAAATACTGAGGTTACTATTGGGGGCAGTAAATACTGAGGTTACTATTGGGGCAGTAAATACTGAGGTTACTATTGGGGGGCAGTAAATACTGAGGTTACTATTGGGGGGCAGTAAATATTGAGGTTACTATTGGGGGCAGTAAATACTGAGGTTACTATTGGGGGGCAGTAAATACTGAGGTTACTATTGGGGGGCAGTAAATACTGAGGTTACTATTGGGGGGCAGTAAATACTGAGGTTACTATTGGGGGGCAGTAAATACTGAGGTTACTATTGGGGGGCAGTAAATACTGAGGTTACTATTGGGGGGCAGTAAATACTGAGGTTACTATTGGGGGGCAGTAAATATTGAGGTTACTATTGGGGGCAGTAAATACTGAGGTTACTATTGGGGGGCAGTAAATATTGAGGTTACTATTGGGGGCAGTAAATATTGAGGTTACTATTGGGGGCAGTAAATACTGAGGTTACTATTGGGGGCAGTAAATACTGAGGTTACTATTGGGGGGCAGTAAATATTGAGGTTACTATTGGGGGCAGTAAATATTGAGGTTACTATTGGGGGCAGTAAATACTGAGGTTACTATTGGGGGCAGTAAATACTGAGGTTACTATTGGGGGCAGTAAATATTGAGGTTACTATTGGGGGCAGTAAATACTGAGGTTACTATTGGGGGGCAGTAAATACTGAGGTTACTATTGGGGGGCAGTAAATACTGAGGTTACTATTGGGGGCAGTAAATACTGAGGTTACTATTGGGGGGCAGTAAATACTGAGGTTACTATTGGGGGGCAGTAAATACTGAGGTTACTGTTGGGGGGCAGTAAATACTGAGGTTACTAGTGGGGGGCAGTAAATACTGAGGTTACTATTGGGGGCAGTAAATACTGAGGTTACTATTGGGGGGCAGTAAATACTGAGGTTACTATTGGGGGGCAGTAAATACTGAGGTTACTATTGGGGGCAGTAAATACTGAGGTTACTATTGGGGGGCAGTAAATACTGAGGTTACTATTGGGGGGCTAGAGAAACATTGGCGGGTAACACTGAGATAATGGGGGGCAGTACATTCTGTGAGGGTGGAATAGATATTAGGGGTCAGTACTGGGAGAATTAGAGAATTAGGGTGGAAGAGACATGACATTAACCGCCATATGTAATAAAAGGCACTAATGTCGCCCAGGAGCAGTAACCCATAGCAACCAATAAGGTATTTGCTAAAACAGGTGACCAGTAAACACCTCTAAGGGGTAACACTGGGGGGCAGTATATGTGGGGATAGGGGTGGGGGTAGAAAGTCTGTATGGGGGGTAATACTGAAGGGCAAGGGTTAGAGAACACTGGGGAATACTGGGGGGTGGCAGGTACACTGGGGGTAATAGGGGTCATTATAGGGTAATAATACAGGGCAGTAATTACAGCAGGGGTGGGGCAGACATGGGGGCAGTATGTACAGTGGGGGATGAAGAGAAAAAATCCGGGAACCGGATAGGGGAGCGTCGCTGTTGGTATAACCTAACTTTATAGTGTAACTATTAGGATTACCGCTCTGGTTCCGCCTCCCCCCCCCCCCTCCATTTAGTAGGGTGGTACATCCTGGACAAAAAAAGCGGGAATCCACGTCTATTAGTTCCCGCCTCAGACCCACGGAGCTTGGCCCGACCGGCTGACATGGCTGCTGAGCGGAGATGCGCCTTCCCCGGTACCCGAATGGAACGGCGGCAACAGCAATATAAAGTTTAAAGTAACTTTGGCCTAAAAACCAGGCAAGAAGACGGTAAGAAAGTTTCGTGAAACCCCAGGATTCAGATGAGTTCCGGTTGCCACAGTCAATGACCCAGGCGGCCATTTTATAACATTTCACAACTGCAAATTCTACCAGAACAGAAACCCTCTCCTTCATCCGTCCCCTCCAGTGTTCCCGGGAGCTCGCTATTTAACGGTGAATTTTACTGCGGGTTGCAATACAGGTATCGGACCCCTTATCCGGAAACCTATTATCCAGAACATTCCAAATTATGCAAAGGTCATCTCCCGTAGACTCCATTTTAATCATTGGGTTTATTTAATGGTTAAATGATTCCCTTTTCTCTGTAATAATAAAACAGTACCTGTACTTGATCCCAACTAAGATATAATTACCCCTTATTGGGGCAGAACAGCCCTATTGGGTTTATTTAATGGTTAAATGATTCCCTTTTCTCTGTAATAATAAAACAGTACCTGTACTTGATCCCAACTAAGATATAATTACCCCTTATTGGGGGCAGAACAGCCCTATTGGGTTTATTTCATGGTTAAATGATTCCCTTTTCTCTGTAATAATAAAACAGTACCTGTACTTGATCCCAACTAAGATATAATTACCCCTTATTGGGGCAGAACAGCCCTATTGGGTTTATTTAATGGTTAAATGATTCCCTTTTCTCTGTAATAATAAAACAGTACCTGTACTTGATCCCAACTAAGATATAATTACCCCTTATTGGGGGCAGAACAGCCCTATTGGGTTTATTTCATGGTTAAATGATTCCCTTTTCTCTGTAATAATAAAACAGTACCTGTACTTGATCCCAACTAAGATATAATTACCCCTTATTGGGGCAGAACAGCCCTATTGGGTTTATTTCATGGTTAAATGATTCCCTTTTCTCTGTAATAATAAAACAGTACCTGTACTTGATCCCAACTAAGATATAATTACCCCTTATTGGGGCAGAACAGCCCTATTGGGTTTATTTAATGGTTAAATGATTCCCTTTTCTCTGTAATAATAAAACAGTACCTGTACTTGATCCCAACTAAGATATAATTACCCCTTATTGGGGCAGAACAGCCCTATTGGGTTTATTTAATGGTTAAATGATTCCCTTTTCTCTGTAATAATAAAACAGTACCTGTACTTGATCCCAACTAAGATATAATGTATATAATTAATATATATTAATATTTAATGTTTCAATGATTTTTTTTAGTAGACTTAAGTCAAGAGATCCGAATTATGAAAAGATCCCTTATCCAGAAAACCTTTAGGTCCTGAGCATTCTGGATAATGGGTCCCATACCTGTACTTACATTTTCTTAATGAGTAAAACATAATAAAAGTTTCTCATTAGAGTTTCTTCATGTTAACAAGTGTATTAGGCCCAACACTAAGGGGCACATTTATCAAAGTACGACAGGTCCGAATACAAAAAAAATCATATTTTTTCAAAGTTTTGCGCAACTTTTTTGTACTTTGTGTAAAAATTTATGCAACAAAATCGTATTTTTGGCAATGAGTAGGAAAGTTTTGGATTCATTCAAGCTTCGGTATGGTGACTTTCCTTGGGCCGGGTTGGAGCTGCAGAGTGCCATTGAGCCCTATGGGAGACTTTCCTTGGGCCGGGTTGGAGCTGCAGAGTGCCATTGAGCCCTATGGGAGGCTTCCCTTGGGCCGGGTTGGAGCTGCAGAGTGCCATTGAGCCCTATGGGAGACTTTCCTTGGGCCGGGTTGGAGCTGCAGAGTGCCATTGAGCCTATGGGAGGCTTTCCTTGGGCCGGGTTGGAGCTGCAGAGTGCCATTGAGCCCTATGGGAGACTTTCCTTGGGCCGGGTTGGAGCTGCAGAGTGCCATTGAGCCCTATGGGAGACTTTCCTTGGGCCGGGTTGGAGCTGCAGAGTGCCATTGAGCCCTATGGGAGGCTTCCCTTGGGCCGGGTTGGAGCTGCAGAGTGCCATTGAGCCCTATGGGAGACTTTCCTTGGGCCGGGTTGGAGCTGCAGAGTGCCATTGAGCCCTATGGGAGGCTTTCCCTTGGGCCGGGTTGGAGCTGCAGAGTGCCATTGAGCCCTATGGGAGACTTTCCTTGGGCCGGGTTGGAGCTGCAGAGTGCCATTGAGCCCTATGGGAGACTTTCCTTGGGCCGGGTTGGAGCTGCAGAGTGCCATTGAGCCCTATGGGAGGCTTTCCTTGGGCCGGGTTGGAGCTGCAGAGTGCCATTGAGCCCTATGGGAGACTTTCCTTGGGCCGGGTTGGAGCTGCAGAGTGCCATTGAGCCCTATGGGAGACTTTCCTTGGGCCGGGTTGGAGCTGCAGAGTGCCATTGAGCCCTATGGGAGACTTTCCTTGGGCCGGGTTGGAGCCGCAGAGTGCCATTGAGCCCTATGGGAGACTTTCCTTGGGCCGGGTTGGAGCCGCAGAGTGCCATTGAGCCCTATGGGAGACTTTCCTTGGGCCGGGTTGGAGCTGCAGAGTGCCATTGAGCCCTATGGGAGACTTTCCTTGGGCCGGGTTGGAGCTGCAGAGTGCCATTGAGCCCTATGGGAGACTTTCCTTGGGCCGGGTTGGAGCTGCAGAGTGCCATTGAGCCCTATGGGAGGCTTTCCTTGGGCCGGGTTGGAGCTGCAGAGTGCCATTGAGCCCTATGGGAGACTTTCCTTGGGCCGGGTTGGAGCTGCAGAGTGCCATTGAGCCCTATGGGAGACTTTCCTTGGGCCGGGTTGGAGCTGCAGAGTGCCATTGAGCCCTATGGGAGGCTTCCCTTGGGCCGGGTTGGAGCTGCAGAGTGCCATTGAGCCCTATGGGAGACTTTCCTTGGGCCGGGTTGGAGCTGCAGAGTGCCATTGAGCCCTATGGGAGGCTTTCCTTGGGCCGGGTTGGAGCTGCAGAGTGCCATTGAGCCCTATGGGAGGCTTTCCTTGGGCCGGGTTGGAGCTGCAGAGTGCCATTGAGCCCTATGGGAGACTTTCCTTGGGCCGGGTTGGAGCTGCAGAGTGCCATTGAGCCCTATGGGAGACTTTCCTTGGGCCGGGTTGGAGCTGCAGAGTGCCATTGAGCCCTATGGGAGGCTTTCCTTGGGCCAGGTTGGAGCTGCAGAGTGCCATTGAGCCCTATGGGAGACTTTCCTTGGGCCGGGTTGGAGCTGCAGAGTGCCATTGAGCCCTATGGGAGACTTTCCTTGGGCCGGGTTGGAGCTGCAGAGTGCCATTGAGCCCTATGGGAGACTTTCCTTGGGCCGGGTTGGAGCCGCAGAGTGCCATTGAGCCCTATGGGAGACTTTCCTTGGGCCGGGTTGGAGCCGCAGAGTGCCATTGAGCCCTATGGGAGACTTTCCTTGGGCCGGGTTGGAGCTGCAGAGTGCCATTGAGCCCTATGGGAGACTTTCCTTGGGCCGGGTTGGAGCTGCAGAGTGCCATTGAGCCCTATGGGAGACTTTCCTTGGGCCGGGTTGGAGCTGCAGAGTGCCATTGAGCCCTATGGGAGACTTTCCTTGGGCCGGGTTGGAGCTGCAGAGTGCCATTGAGCCCTATGGGAGACTTTCCTTGGGCCAGGTTGGAGCTGCAGAGTGCCATTGAGCCCTATGGGAGACTTTCCTTGGGCCGGGTTGGAGCTGCAGAGTGCCATTGAGCCCTATGGGAGACTTTCCTTGGGCCGGGTTGGAGCTGCAGAGTGCCATTGAGCCCTATGGGAGACTTTCCTTGGGCCGGGTTGGAGCTGCAGAGTGCCATTGAGCCCTATTGGAGACTTTCCTTGGGCCGGGTTGGAGCTGCAGAGTGCCATTGAGCCCTATGGGAGACTTTCCTTGGGCCGGGTTGGAGCTGCAGAGTGCCATTGAGCCCTATGGGAGACTTTCCTTGGGCCGGGTTGGAGCTGCAGAGTGCCATTGAGCCCTATGGGAGACTTTCCTTGGGCCGGGTTGGAGCTGCAGAGTGCCATTGAGCCCTATGGGAGACTTTCCTTGGGCCGGGTTGGAGCTGCAGAGTGCCATTGAGCCCTATGGGAGACTTTCCTTGGGCCGGGTTGGAGCTGCAGAGTGCCATTGAGCCCTATGGGAGACTTTCCTTGGGCCGGGTTGCGCATGCATGGGAGGTATATAAAGCTATCAAACACCTCCTCCTGTGCGGCCTTGCCTGGGAAACGAAGCCTGCCCGATTTACCTTACGACTTTCTGTTGCCGATCCTTCGCTTGCCTGACTCTGATTTTCAATACTGCAGTAATTATTCTCTAATTCATTAGGAAATGGGGTTAACACCTAATCATGCATGGAAAAAAAAAAATACCGTCAAATACCGTGACACCCCAGTCTCACCCTGAACCCCAAACCTTGAGGGTTTATAAATTTGCCCCTTAATACTGTATATACTCGAGTATAAGCCTAGTTTTTCAGCACCCAAATTGTGCTGAAAAAGCCTCGGCTTATACTCGAGTCGGGTGCCATGGGTCCCTCTAGACTAGCTCCCTCTCTCCTTTGTGTGCAAATTAGGCCCCCCCGCAACCAGACCCCCCAGTGCCCCGGCCTAGGCTCCCACTAGCAATACTTATTAACCCTTACATCCCTCCGGGACTGGGCCTGCTGCCAGTTTGCCAATGTGCAACGAGCGTGGGGCAGTACTCATATTGTTTTTGTTGACCCGCTTCTCCACTTACAGAGCTAGTTTACTGTTTTTATTTGAAATAAATATTGAAAAACATATACCCCACTGATGCCTCAATTAATGTCATTTTATTTGTATTTATTTTGATGACACTTAGCAGTAGCGGCTGCATTTCCCACCCCCTAGGCTTATACTCGAGTCAATAAATTTTCCCAGTTTTCTTAGGTAAAATTAGGCTTATATTCCCATCGGCTTATACTCGAGTATATACGGTATTTGCCGCTTCTTATTTAGAAAAAAAAAACCAGCAATGAAATCCCAAACAGAATATCACTCATTGGCTCGTTTATTAAAAACACATAGTGCTTAAAAAAGAACTCTTACCAAAATATATAAATGATACAAAGGGGCTGATTTACTAAGACACGAATTCCGACCGAATTGGAAAAATTCCGATTGGAAAACGAACATTTTGCGACTTTTTCGTATTTTTTTGCGATTTTTTCGGCGCCTTTACGACTTTTCGGAAATTATCGCGACTTTTTCGTTACCAATACGATTTGCGCGAAAAAACGCGAGTTTTTCGTAGCCATTCCGAAAGTTGCGATTTTTTCGTAGCGTTAAAACTTGCGCGAAACGTTGCGCTTTTTTTCGTAGCGTTAAAACTTAAAAGGCGCGACGTTTTGCGCAAGTTTTAACGCTACGAAAAAATCGCAACTTTCGGAATGGCTACGAAAAACTCGCGTTTTTCCGCAAAAATCGTATTGGTGACGAAAAAGTCGCGATAATTTTCCGAACAAATCGCAAAATACCGATCATTACGGAAAAAACGCAATCGGACGCATTCGGCCCGTTCGTGAGTAAGTAAATGGGCCCCAAAGTGTTAATAAAATAACATTCACATCGAAGCATCGGATTCATCCGAACAGAATCCATGGAAAATATGCAATAGCTCCCACTGCATGGATATGTATGGGACCCGTTATCCAGAAGATCCGGTACTATCCTGATAAAGGGTCTTTCCGTAATACTGGGATCTTTGTCTACTGAAAAATCGTTTAAACAGGAATTAATAACAGTGTTCCCAAAATGGCGCCGGCCGGCTGGCTGTAACTGTAAAGTCCAAGACTGAAGGGAAAAAAATGTAAACAATTTATCCACTGTAAATAAAGTTTATTTTGCTCAACTAACCTGATAGAAAGGGATTGTGAATTATTTTTTAGGGTGACAGGTCCCCTTTAATTCAAGGCCTATACTGAAGGGCAGTTTTTTTCTTTTTGATATTTTTAATTGTAAACTATTTATACTCATTCCATGATTTTTTACAATGTTTTCTATTCTGCGCTGTGCCGGGTTTCACAGGAACCAACCAAGAAAGCTCCTACGGATTTTCATCGGGAGGAATTAGAGGAGTTTGAGCAACAATGGCCACGTTCCTAGCTCCGTGACTCGGTAGCCTCCCATCTATTCTGTCAAGATCAAGTCCTTTCCCTTCATACACAGCAGCAGAACGTGGAACAGGTCATTTTGGCCGGGTCGCCCCCATTCCCTGCTTTCTTGTTGACTTTGGGGAGAAGCAGCACAAAGGACATCGACAGAGAGCAGTGGTAAAAGCTGTGCACGTACGTGTAATCCCATTCCTAGGAACAACAGAAATACAATTATAATTATATCTTAGTTGGGATCAAGTACAGGTACTGTTTTATTATTACAGAGAAAAGGGAATCATTTAACCATGAAATAAACCCAATAGGGCTGTTCTGCCCCCAATAAGGGGTAATTATATCTTACTTGGGATCAAGTACAGGTACTGTTTTATTATTACAGAGAAAAGGGAATCATTTAACCATGAAATAAACCCAATAGGGCTGTTCTGCCCCAATAAGGGGTAATTATATCTTAGTTGGGATCAAGTACAGGTACTGTTTTATTATTACAGAGAAAAGGGAATCATTTAACCATGAAATAAACCCAATAGGGCTGTTCTGCCCCCAATAAGGGGTAATTATATCTTAGTTGGGATCAAGTACAGGTACTGTTTTATTATTACAGAGAAAAGGGAATCATTTAACCATGAAATAAACCCAATAGGGCTGTTCTGCCCCCAATAAGGGGTAATTATATCTTAGTTGGGATCAAGTACAGGTACTGTTTTATTATTACAGAGAAAAGGGAATCATTTAACCATGAAATAAACCCAATAGGGCTGTTCTGCCCCAATAAGGGGTAATTATATCTTAGTTGGGATCAAGTACAGGTACTGTTTTATTATTACAGAGAAAAGGGAATCATTTAACCATTAAATCAACCCAATAGGGCTGTTCTGCCCCCAATAAGGGGTAATTATATCTTAGTTGGGATCAAGTACAGGTACTGTTTTATTATTACAGAGAAAAGGGAATCATTTAACCATGAAATAAACCCAATAGGGCTGTTCTGCCCCCAATAAGGGGTAATTATATCTTAGTTGGGATCAAGTACAGGTACTGTTTTATTATTACAGAGAAAAGGGAATCATTTAACCATGAAATAAACCCAATAGGGCTGTTCTGCCCCCAATAAGGGGTAATTATATCTTAGTTGGGATCAAGTACAGGTACTGTTTTATTATTACAGAGAAAAGGGAATCATTTAACCATGAAATAAACCCAATAGGGCTGTTCTGCCCCAATAAGGGGTAATTATATCTTAGTTGGGATCAAGTACAGGTACTGTTTTATTATTACAGAGAAAAGGGAATCATTTAACCATTAAATCAACCCAATAGGGCTGTTCTGCCCCAATAAGGGGTAATTATATCTTAGTTGGGATCAAGTACAGGTACTGTTTTATTATTACAGAGAAAAGGGAATCATTTAACCATGAAATAAACCCAATAGGGCTGTTCTGCCCCCAATAAGGGGTAATTATATCTTAGTTGGGATCAAGTACAGGTACTGTTTTATTATTACAGAGAAAAGGGAATCATTTAACCATGAAATAAACCCAATAGGGCTGTTCTGCCCCAATAAGGGGTAATTATATCTTAGTTGGGATCAAGTACAGGTACTGTTTTATTATTACAGAGAAAAGGGAATCATTTAACCATGAAATAAACCCAATAGGGCTGTTCTGCCCCAATAAGGGGTAATTATATCTTAGTTGGGATCAAGTACAGGTACTGTTTTATTATTACAGAGAAAAGGGAATCATTTAACCATTAAATAAACCCAATAGGGCTGTTCTGCCCCAATAAGGGGTAATTATATCTTAGTTGGGATCAAGTACAGGTACTGTTTTATTATTACAGAGAAAAGGGAATCATTTAACCATTAAATAAACCCAATAGGGCTGTTCTGCCCCAATAAGGGGTAATTATATCTTAGTTGGGATCAAGTACAGGTACTGTTTTATTATTACAGAGAAAAGGGAATCATTTAACCATTAAATAAACCCAATAGGGCTGTTCTGCCCCCAATAAGGGGTAATTATATCTTAGTTGGGATCAAGTACAGGTACTGTTTTATTATTACAGAGAAAAGGGAATCATTTAACCATTAAATAAACCCAATAGGGCTGTTCTGCCCCAATAAGGGGTAATTATATCTTAGTTGGGATCAAGTACAGGTACTGTTTTATTATTACAGAGAAAAGGGAATCATTTAACCATTAAATCAACCCAATAGGGCTGTTCTGCCCCCAATAAGGGGTAATTATATCTTAGTTGGGATCAAGTACAGGTACTGTTTTATTATTACAGAGAAAAGGGAATCATTTAACCATGAAATAAACCCAATAGGGCTGTTCTGCCCCCAATAAGGGGTAATTATATCTTAGTTGGGATCAAGTACAGGTACTGTTTTATTATTACAGAGAAAAGGGAATCATTTAACCATTAAATAAACCCAATAGGGCTGTTCTGCCCCAATAAGGGGTAATTATATCTTAGTTGGGATCAAGTACAGGTACTGTTTTATTATTACAGAGAAAAGGGAATCATTTAACCATTAAATAAACCCAATAGGGCTGTTCTGCCCCCAATAAGGGGTAATTATATCTTAGTTGGGATCAAGTACAGGTACTGTTTTATTATTACAGAGAAAAGGGAATCATTTACCATTGTGCACTGCAGCTTCTGTCTTACACAGAGGGCTGAACCAATACACCAGAAGGGTGGCATTTGCGGCTTAATAAACATGCCCGACCAGCGGTTGAATACATTTAGACAAATTTTCCATCATAGAGACATTCTGTGGTCGGCTAAACATGCCCCAAGGTGTTCTGAGAAACCATTTAGTAGGTCCCCACTAGCATATTCCATCTTAGAACAATTACCCGGCTTCCCAAAACCTCAGAACTCCGTAATTAATCCGACTGCAACTGCTATAAAAATAACGATAATGATTCCCACTGCCAAACCGTCTCCGAATCTCCATTTATTGCAGGACCTCAACCCCGTGCCGTAAAACCGTAACGGCATTTATTGTTCTAGCACATCCCATTTGTTTCTCGTTAGCTCAAAATACCCACTTGCTCAATTTGTTGGGGGTAAAAAGTCGATTCCGGAATACTCAAGCGCTGTCCGCAAAAGCCTAAAATATCATCTTAGGGCGTTTATGATTTAACGTGTCGGCTGCATTATTCTACGTATTTGTATAACGTCCCAGAAAAATTCGGCACGGAAAATAGCGCACAATTACACAAACAAGGGGAAAAAAAATGAGCTCATGTCTCGTTTCCTGACTTTGCTAATAAAGGGAGCAGCATCCAGTCGGACCAGAAGCGTCGTTTTTGAATGGCACGGTTGTTGCCGTGGTTCCATGGTGCCCAAGGAAACGCTCATCCTCCGCAGGATGCCTCAAATGGGCCAGACGGCGACGGGAAGCAATCGCTCCCTCCCCGTTGCTTAAGGCGTAACGGTGGCCAAAACATAGAGTAAAGGCAATGATTGACCTAATCATTTTGCCCGTTTGGGTACGGACCTTTCATTTCCAGATGTTATTTGTCACATGGATGCCAAATAACCTACAGGTTCCTAATTGCACACAACGGCCGGGATGAGTATAACACACATATACCGTGTTGCTTCAATTGGCCTATTCTACGGTTTAATTCTACGGTTTCCAGTGATGACTAGTGATGAGCGAATCTGTTCCGTTTCGCTGCGCCGGAAAATTCGCGAATCTTTCAAAAGATCCGCAAAACGGCGAAAATGTCGCGCGACAAAAAAAAAATTGTCGCCCGCGGCTATTATTTTGTCGCGCAGCTATTGTTTCGTCGCCCGCGGCTATTGTTTCGTCACGTGGCTATTATTTTGTCGCGCGGCTATTGTTCCGTCGCCCGCGGCTATTGTTTAGTCACGTGGCTATTATTTTGTCGCACGGCTATTGTTTCGTCGCCCGCGGCTATTATTTTGTTGCGCGGCTATTATTTTGTCGCACGGCTATTGTTTCATCGCCCGCGGCTATTATTTTGTTGCGCGGCTATTGTTCCGTCGCCCGTGGCTATTGTTTTGTCGCGCGGCTATTGTTTCGTCGCCCGCAGCTATTATTTTGTCGCACGGCTATTGTTTCGTCACGTGGCTATTATTTTGTCGCGCGGCTATTGTTCCGTCGCCCGCGGCTATTGTTTAGTCACGTGGCTATTATTTTGTCGCACGGCTATTGTTTCGTCGCCCGCGGCTATTATTTTGTTGCGCGGCTATTATTTTGTCGCACGGCTATTGTTTCGTCGCCCGCGGCTATTATTTTGTTGCGCGGCTATTGTTCCGTCGCCCGTGGCTATTGTTTTGTCGCGCGGCTATTGTTTCGTCGCCCGCAGCTATTATTTTGTCGCACGGCTATTGTTTCGTCACGTGGCTATTATTTTGTCACACGGCTATTGTTTCGTCGCCCGCGGCTATTATTTTGTCGCGCGGCTATTGTTCTGTCGCCCGCGGCTATTGTTTTGTCGCCCGCGGCTATTATTTTGTCACACGGCTATTGTTCCGTCGCCCGCGGCTATTATTTTGTTTTTTCGCACGGCTATTATTTTGTCACCGGCGACTATTCTTTTTTGATGCCGGCGACAATTTTTGGACGTGCACCGAATTTTTCCGCGGCGAAATTTTTCATCTATTTCGCGAAACAATCCGCCAATGGCGAAACGCGGAAATTCGCCGCGAATCCATGCCTGCCGAAACCTTTCACCCATCACTAGTGATGACAAAATTGGGCGTGCCATTAAGATGTAAGTGCTGACGGCCTGGGCAGCCCCCTAGCGAGTGATGATTACATTGCCGGCGGCACAGTTACCGGTTAAACATCTCTACAAATGTGGCACTGCTATATTGAATAAAGACTGCATTCAACAGCAGTTGCACAGCTGCCGATTTGGGTCCTTCAGACCGATTCCGCCCATCTATGGGCACCCCCGACGGGCCTACCTGACCGATATGTGGCCTAAAATTGGCCAGATCTCAATTGGGCAGGTTTGATTTTGCACCTCGGCTCGTGGATGCAGTCCCCGATCCAACGGCACCTAGGTCGTTTGGGCCTAGGTAGGTATATCGGGAGAAGATCCGACCTTGCCAAACAAGCACTTTGGCGGTTGGAGTGCAATGCCCTACTGGGTTATACATTTTTTTAAAGAAATACCTCAAAAAAGAAGCGTAGCATCAAAGCCAGCGCGCCAAAGCAGAATCCCGGCCCGATCTGCTGGGTGTATACGCTTTTATCTGGATAGAGCTTCTTTGTCTCTTTCATTTTGGTGAGCTGAAAAGCAGAATAAAGCACAAATAGTAAGATATCTTCTGATTCTTCTTGTTTATATAGTACTGATAATATAGTACTGACAATCATGTAATTACATTTCTTCAAGCTCAGTGGGGCTTATTTAGAATGTATGTAGCTGCTACCCTAAGCCCTGCCCCCTGTTCCCTAAGCCTCGCCCCCTGTTCCCTAAGCCTCGCCCCCTGTTCCCTAAGCCTCGCCCCCTGTTCCCCAAGCCTCGCCCCCTGTCTCCTAAGCCCCGCCCCTGTTCCCTAAGCCCGCCCCTGTCTCCTAAGCCTCGCCCCCTGTTCCCTAAGCCTCGCCCCCTGTTCCCTAAGCCTCGCCCCCTGTTCCCTAAGCCTCGCCCCCTGTTCCCCAAGCCTCTCCCCCTGTTCCCTAAGCCTCGCCCCTGACTCCTAAGCCTCACCCCCTGTTCCCTAAGCCTCGCCCCCTGTTCCCTAAGCCTCACCCCCTGTTCCCCAAGCCTCGCCCCCTGTTCCCCAAGCCTCGCCCCCTGTTCCCTAAGCCCCGCCCCTGTCTCATAAACCTCACCCCCTGTTCCCTAAGCCCCGCCCCCTGTTCCCCTGCTGATCGGGCTGACTACTTTGTGACTCAAATAAAATGTAACTATAGTTGCCTTCCTTCAGCCTGCCTCCTCCCAATCCCACAATCCCCTGCTGCACACGTGATGTCAATAAGGAAAGGAACATCCCAGTGCAATGCATTGTGGGTTATGTAGTTCCGGCAGGCTGTCTGTAAGCTGTGGGGAAGTTGTTACAATCTGTAACATCAGTGTTTTAGTCCCTCCTCCCTTGGTGACTGCAATATTCTGGGTTCTACCAAGCCTTTGAGAAACGTATATTTAATTTGGCCCAGTTTTATCTCCTCAACAAATGTGTTATATATATATTTTACGTCTTTTAGTTTAGCCACCTACCCATTTGACAGTGATCATGAGCACGGCAGTCCCAATGGGCCCCGAGTAGACGCCGTAGCCCCAACGATCCTGAAAAATCCTGACTGCGATGGTCAGAACGCCAAACATCACCAGGGTGGACCTCTTGGGTTCATCAAATTCAGCCAGTGCTGCAAGAAAAGAGTAAGTCCGTCTAACTGCCGTATTGTATGTGTACTGTATATAAACAGATTAAAAAGCACGAATGTTGACATACTTATTAAAAGATCCAAAATAAAAAAGCACTTATACAGGGAATACAGGGGTAGGGGGGATAGCTCTCAGTACAAGTGAGGGAATACAGGGGTAGGGGAGATAGCTCTCAGTACAAGTGAGGGAATACAGGGGTAGGGGGGATAGCTCTCAGTACAAGTGAGGGAATACAGGGGTAGGGGAGATAGCTCTCAGTACAAGTGAGGGAATACAGGGGTAGGGGAGATAGCTCTCAGTACAAGTGAGGGAATACAGGGGTATGGGAGATAGCTCTCAGTACAAGTGAGGGAATACAGGGGTAGGGGGATAGCTCTCAGTACAAGTGAGGGAATACAGGGGTAGGGGGATAGCTCTCAGTACAAGTGAGGGAATACAGGGGTAGGGGGGATAGCTCTCAGTACAAGTGAGGGAATACAGGGGTAGGGGGGATAGCTCTCAGTACAAGTGAGGGAATACAGGGGTAGGGGGATAGCTCTCAGTACAAGTGAGGGAATACAGGGGTAGGGGGGATAGCTCTCAGTACAAGTGAGGGAATACAGGGGTAGGGGAGATAGCTCTCAGTACAAGTGAGGGAATACAGGGGTAGGGGGGATAGCTCTCAGTACAAGTGAGGGAATACAGGGGTAGGGGGATAGCTCTCAGTACAAGTGAGGGAATACAGGGGTAGGGGAGATAGCTCTCAGTACAAGTGAGGGAATACAGGGGTAGGGGAGATAGCTCTCAGTACAAGTGAGGGAATACAGGGGTAGGGGAGATAGCTCTCAGTACAAGTGAGGGAATACAGGGGTATGGGAGATAGCTCTCAGTACAAGTGAGGGAATACAGGGGTAGGGGAGATAGCTCTCAGTACAAGTGAGGGAATACAGGGGTAGGGGAGATAGCTCTCAGTACAAGTGAGGGAATACAGGGGTAGGGGAGATAGCTCTCAGTACAAGTGAGGGAATACAGGGGTAGGGGGATAGCTCTCAGTACAAGTGAGGGAATACAGGGGTAGGGGGATAGCTCTCAGTACAAGTGAGGGAATACAGGGGTAGGGGGGATAGCTCTCAGTACAAGTGAGGGAATACAGGGGTAGGGGAGATAGCTCTCAGTACAAGTGAGGGAATACAGGGGTAGGGGAGATAGCTCTCAGTACAAGTGAGGGAATACAGGGGTAGGGGAGATAGCTCTCAGTACAAGTGAGGGAATACAGGGGTAGGGGATAGCTCTCAGTACAAGTGAGGGAATACAGGGGTAGGGGGATAGCTCTCAGTACAAGTGAGGGATACAGGGGTATGGGAGATAGCTCTCAGTACAAGTGAGGGAATACAGGGGTAGGGGGGATAGCTCTCAGTACAAGTGAGGGAATACAGGGGTAGGGGAGATAGCTCTCAGTACAAGTGAGGGAATACAGGGGGTAGGGGAGATAGCTCTCAGTACAGTGAGGGAATACAGGGGTATGGGAGATAGCTCTCAGTACAAGTGAGGGAATACAGGGGTAGGGGAGATAGCTCTCAGTACAAGTGAGGGAATACAGGGGTAGGGGAGATAGCTCTCAGTACAAGTGAGGGAATACAGGGGTAGGGGAGATAGCTCTAAGTACAAGTGAGGGAATACAGGGGTAGGGGGATAGCTCTCAGTACAAGTGGAGGGAATACAGGGGTATGGGAGATAGCTTCTCAGTACAAAGTGAGGGAATACAGGGGTAGGGGGAATAGCTCTCAGTACAAGTGCAGGAATACAGGGGTATGGGAGATACTCTCAGTACAAGTGAGGGAATACAGGGGTAGGGGAGATAGCTCTCAGTACAAGTGAGGGAATACAGGGGTAGGGGGATAGCTCTCAGTACAAGTGAGGGATACAGGGTAGGGGGGATAGCTCTCAGTACAAGTGAGGGAATACAGGGGAGGGGAGATAGCTCTCAGTACAAGTGAGGGAATACAGGGGTAGGGGGATAGCTCTCAGTACAATGAGGGAATACAGGGTAGGGAGATAGCTCTCAGTACAATGAGGAATACAGGGGTAGGGGGGATAGCTCTCAGTACAAGTGAGGGAATACAGGGGTAGGGAGATAGCTCTCAGTACAAGTGAGGGAATACAGGGTAAAGATAGCTCTCAGTACAAGTGAGGGAATACAGGGGTAGGGGAGATAGCTCTCAGCAAGTGAGGGAATACAGGGTAGGGAGATAGCTCTCAGTACAATGTGAGGGAATACAGGGGTAGGGGGATAGCTTCAGTACAAGTGAGGCAAGTGAGGGAATACAGGGGTATGGGAGATAGCTCTCAGTACAAGTGAGGGAATACAGGGGTAGGGGAGATAGCTCTCAGTACAAGTGAGGGAATACAGGGGTAGGGGATAGCTCTCAGTACAGTGAGGGAATACAGGGGGTAGGGGGATAGCTCTCAGTACAAGTGAGGGAATACAGGGGTAGGGGGGATAGCTCTCAGTACAAGTGAGGGAATACAGGGGTAGGGGGATAGCTCTCAGTACAAGTGAGGGAATACAGGCGGTAGGGAGATAGAATCCTCCTTT